>NC_053164.1:44242548-44542548 GCF_016835505.1 Polypterus senegalus
GATAAAATTGTTATTACCTGTCACTTTCTGTTAAGGTTTCTTTAGAATACTGCCCTGCAACTTCAGCTGGTTGAGCTGGCTCTTCTGCCAAGATATTTCCTGGGTCACTTCTGCTCCGTGAACCTCCAGCTTCTTAAGAATGCCAACAAACATTAACAATGTCAGAATATTTGGCAAGTTAGAATCCTCACAGTCATTTAAATGGTTTCATAGTTTGAAGCTCGTTTTTAGCATGGCTACTTACAAATAATTTTAATTGCATTTAACTTTACTTTCTATACAATATAACTGCTCATAGAACAAACATAGCCTTTAGAGAAGGGGTGCTAAATTCGATGATCACACTCGATGGCATTCAAAAACATTTTTTTTTTTTTACAAGTTAGCCTATTATCTATCCTCCCTATGGCATTTACCACTTTACTGAAGTTCAGGAGGGTCAGTGATTTGATATTTGGACTAAAGTCTTCACACATTATACAATTCACGTCATTATTAGTATTACATGGAAAAAGTTTCTGCTTTAGGTATGTGTTCAGCATTTCTTTCATCCTACACATATCTAGATCTTTGTAGACCGGGAACATACATAAAATGCATGTATTCCAAATAACGATATACTGTATTATTTACCCTATACAACTCTAGGCATCTCACACACAGATAAGGAGCCTTGGCTTGAGCTAGGAGAACTTTCTGCCAAAGCTGAGCTCCATCAAGGGGGCGGGGATGGGACTACAGGCTGCTAGCTACTTGTGCTGATCGACAAATTTACAAAACAAAAGATGCTGATGGAGAAGTGTGAAGGAATTTAAGGTGGACCGGGATTACAATTTTTTTCATAGGCTTCAGGGATTCTACTGTTAAAAGACGAGAAGGACAAACAAACTATTGCCTTTACGTCACTAATAGCACATAGACTTATCTTGCTCAACTGGAAGAATCCAACCCCACCTGTTGCCCAATGTGTTGATCGTGATCGAATGGTAGATCGCGTTACATTCAAAAAAAAAAATTTTAAACGTTAATCTTATATCCTCCATTTGCCACTTGATTGACATACAGGGCGGCCAGTCTTTGATCTCTTCTCTTCTAACACACGGGTCACCATGCACACATGATCAAACACGCAAGCTACTGCAAAACTCCAGCAAGCTAAGTGACCTAGTTAGCCTACCAATTTATATTTACTAAAGAAGAAATATAGAAAATGAGTTTTTTCTGGACCAAGTAAGAAACCAAAAACTTACCACTTCTATGCGGAATGGGGGGAGGACTTTTTCTTCACCATGTCACATTCAAACTGCATTTGTCTGATCTGTTTATCTATCATTGCTATTCCAAACAAGGGAAATATGGAGACAAACTTTTGAAGTGTTCACAAAAACTACAACACTGACTTCCCTCCGCAAAGCAAGTTAGAAAGAGAAAGGTGAGGGATCTAAAATCACAGTTAATCGGACAGGAGTTATTTTTCACTCAGCTGAATTCAAAAGCAAAGGCAGCCACCAAAGCATCGTTCTGGGTTAGTCACTCCATCATTAAGCGTAAGAAGTCCTAAGACTTCGTTGAGGCAGCTGACTCATCATTTCAGGATTTTAAACACAATCAAGAAATATCTTCAAACAAAGCTCTTCAGTTCTCAAGTACAGTTATACAGCGCTGTGAAGACAGCAGCTTTGGAAGGACATTGTGGACTGCAAGTGTTTCTCACTGCAATTAGACAAATCTATAGACATAAGTGATACATTGTGCATTTTTATTTTGATAGTGTTTACAGATATGACTGCAAAAGAGGAGCTGATAACAATACTGCCCATGAAAGAACACACCCAGGAAGAGGACATTTTTCAGTCTTTCAAAAACTTTATTGAGAAAACCCAACTCCCAATGGGTAAATTGATGTTGATCACCAAGGACGGTGCACCCACAATGGTGGGCTGCTCGAATGGATTTACTGCCACGTGCAGGGAGGACGAGGCTTTCCTTGACTTCCATAATTACTTTGCATCTGGAAAGTATTCACAGCGCATTACTTTTTCCACATTTTGTTATGTTACAGCCTTATTCCAAAATGGATTAAATTCATTTTTTTCCTCAGAATTCTACACACAACACCCCATAATGATGTGAAAAAAAGTTTACTTAAGATTTTTGCAAATTTATTAAAAATAAAAAAAATGAGAAACCACATGTACATAAGTATTCGCAGCCTTTCCAATGAAGCTCAAAATTGAGCTCAGGTGCATCTGGTTTCCCATGATCATCCTTCAGATGTTTCTGCAGCTTAATTGGAGTCCACCTGTGGCAAATTCAGTTGATTGGACATGATTTGGAAAGGCACACACCTGTCTATATAAGGTCCCACAGTTGACAGTTCATGTCAGAGCACAAACCACGCATGAAATCAAAGGAATTGACTGTAGACCTCCAAGACAGGATTGTCTCAAGGCACAAATCTGGGGAAGGTTACAGAAATATTTCTGCTGCTTTGAAGATCCCAATGAGCCCAGTGGCCTCCATCATGTGGAAGAAGTTCAAAACCACCAGGACTCTTCCTAGAGCTGGTTGGCCATCTAAACTGAGCGATCGGGGGAGAAGGGCCTTAGTCAGGGAGGTGACCCAAGAACCCGATGGTCACTCTGTCAAAGCTCCAGAGGTCCTCTGTGGAGAGAGTTCCAGAAGGACAATCATCTCTGCAGCAATCAGGCCTGTATAGTAGATTGGCCAGACGGAAGCCACTCCTTAGTAAAAGTCACATGGCAGCCTGCCTGGAGTCTGCCAAAAGGCACCTGGAGGACTCTCAGACCATGAGAAACAAAATTCTTTGGTCTGATGTGACAAAGATTGAACTCTTTGGTGTGAATGCCAGGCGTCACGTTTGGAGGAAACCAGGCACCGCTCATCACCAGGCCAATAACATCCCTACAGTGAAGCATGGTAATGGCAGCATCATGCTGTGGGGATGTTTTTCAGCAGCAGGAACTGGGAGAATAGTCAGGATAAAGGGAAAGATGACTGCAGCAATTAACAGAGACATCCTGGATGAAAACCTGCTCCAGAGCGCTCTTGACCTCAGACTGGGGCGACGGTTCATCTTTCAGCAGAACGACTCTAAGCACACAATCAAGATATCAAAGTGGCTTCAGGACAACTCTGTGAATGTCCTTGAGTGGTCCAGCCAGAGTCCAGACTTGAATCCGATTGAACATCTCTGGAGAGATCTTAAAATGGCTGTGCACAGACGCTTCCCATCCAACCTGATGGAGCTTGAGAGATGCTGCAAAGAGGAATGGGTGAAACTGCCCAAGGATAGGTGTGCCAAGCTTGTGGCATCATATTCAAAAAGACTTGAGGCTGTAATTGCTGCCAAAGGTGCATCGACAAAGTATTGAGCAAAGCTGTGAATACTTATGTACATGTGATGTCAGTTTTTTATTTTGAATAAACTTGCAAAAACCTCAAGTAGATTTTTTTCACGGTGTCATTATGGGGTGTTGTGTGTAGAATTCTGAGGAAAAAAATGAATCAAATCCATTTTGGAATAAGGCTGTAACATAACACAATGTGGAAAAAGTGATGCGCTGTGAATACTTTGCGGAGATACTGTACCACAGCACATACAACAACAGGCATTATGTGCAAAAATGCTAAACATGAATGAGATAATGGATAGGTCAATGAAAATCGCCTGTTCTATTCAAGCGAGATCTCTTCAAAGATTACTGATCCGTACACATCTGGAAGAGGCTAACTGCAATTACTCTCTTGCTACACACAGATGTGAGATGGTTTAGTAGAGGGAAAATTCCTGCAGAGATTTTGAGACCTCTGTCCAGAGATAAAGGAGTTTCTCCTTGTCTTTAAACATGCAGAATACAAGCAACTCAATGACTATCAGTGGCTACTAGAGTTGACATTTTAAACTAATCTAACCAACATGTTGAATGAGCTTAATTTAGACCTGCAAGGAAAAGACAAAACCTGCAGCGCTATGAAGAACTTCCAAAACCTCACGTCAGAGCTGGAGACACAATGGAAGGTGTGTGCACAACTGGACAGTGTGCGCAACACAGAGCAGATTGAAAATTGTCTGTCAGACTTTGACAAACAGTTTCAGGAATGTACTATCCATTTAGGGAAGATGCCGAGATTAATTTATTCGCATCAAAAACTGCAACATTGTTTCACCTGAACTTGTCTACAGTGGAGGATGAGATTTTGACACTCATTGACAGTTTTGGAACTTACTCACAGAGGAAAAGAAACCAAACATGAGCAAATGTGCTACCTCCTTGATTGCATTATTCGTCTTGACCTACTTATGCGAGTCAGCCTTTTCCCACATAACGATTATTAAGTCCAAATACCATTCCAAAAATCACCAATGATCATCTGGTAATGCGTAATGGTCATAACTGGAAGCAGTTTTTCTCCATTTACTGTAATGGAGATGAGCTTCAACGCCGTGGGGGCAGAGTTTCGTGTGACATCATCACGCCTCCCACGCAATCACGCCGTACATAGAAAACCAGGAAGACCTCAAAAAAGCGCTGAAGAAAACATGCATTATATAATTGAGAAGGCAGAGAAACAATAAGAAGCGAGCGAGTGACATATACAACCATATTCATGAGTTCTGCTACTTCGGAAACAAAGCACGATGTAAACCTACACTTTAAATTAAGTTCATAGACAGGCTGCCGCTGGCGTTTGTAATTTAGTGCCTGCCCATATAAGGCCGTCCGTCAGCGGCAATCCAATAGCAAACTCCCACTAAATATTCACGGGTGAAGGACTGTGCTTATGGAGAGGAAGATGAGATGGTCAGGGTGGTGTTTGACACAAACTCAGCGAAACTGCGAGAGAAAGTTTTAAGTGCCAGGACTAAGGTAACATTAAATAAAGCTATGGACATAGCACGAGATGGCACCAGCACAGCTGGGAACCTTCGATGCATGTAAACCGAGTGGCTCACGTGAACTGACGCAGTGCACAGATAAAAAGCAACAGTTCCAAAGAGCGCTGAACAAAACCAATTACACAATTGAAAAGGCAGCAAAAATATGAAGCGCCTGATAAGCAAATTCATAAATGCAGCTACTGTGGAAACAAAGCACACGGTGGAAAAGTCAATGTCCCGCTAAAGGAAGACAGTGTAAAAACCCGTGCATGCAGTGTGTCAGGTCTCAGATAAAGAAGAAGACGAGCTGTTTATTGATGCAGTAAGAAATGAATCGATGAATGAAACCTGTTATCTTTACAACGATTGACAAACACGAAATGTAACTTGAACACAACACATCCTCCAAATACGAACCTGATTGAAAGAAATAATGATAATCAAATCCTTGATGACAGCAACACTCAGAAAACAAATACTGTATATTGACAGTCATGTTACGTTATTTTTAAAATGTTCCCTTTTCTTTTTCTACCTTTTTTAACACACTACTTCTCCGCTGCGATACGCGGGTATATATATGTATATATATATATATCCCGCTCTACATACTCGAATAATGGATACTTTATTCGCCATCAATGATTGTTTTGGTAAAGCCATACTCGTGTATTCATTAGATGAACGGTAAAAAAGTAAGAGCGAGGGGAGGATGACTCATTGAGGCATGCAGGCTGTAGTGCGCGTCAACTCTATCTCAATTGCGCGATCACATTTGAAAAATATATCTTTTCAAGTTCTATTTAGTCCATATGTGTCAAACTCAAGGGCATGGGCCACATCCGCCCGGGTGTAATTATATCCGCCCGAGATCATTTTATATACTGTATTATTGTTATTAAAGCCCGGGTATATGAAGCGCTGGTAACACAATAAACTACAGATCCCATAATGCAGCGCTTCAACTGCCTTGCCGAACACTTACCGCTTACTAGAGTTATTGCGCGCTGAGTTTGCACGGCGCTTTGGTGACTTTGAAGAACAAAAAAAGTCCGTCTACATGCGGCTCGAACCTTGTGCATGTTTGGTAGCACATATCTGTGTGAGAAGCTCTTCTCAGTGATAAAGACTAACAAAACAGCACACAGGAGTCGCCTCACTGATGAGCACCTGCAATCCATCCTGAGAATCTCCACAACACAGAACCTCACACCAAACAGAAACGAACTTGTGGCCAAAAAAAGATGCCAGGCGTCCAGCTCTAAAATGACATATGAGCAAAGACAACTGAATGATTTGATTTGTTATTGCACGTAAGAGCGGGAGTGAACCGTTTTAACAAACAGCGTATTGCACTGATACGAAATAGCTGTGTGTGTATATATGTAGATATGTATGTATATGTATATATATGTTTATATATGTGTGTGTGTGTATGTATGTGTATATATATATATATGTATTTGTGTGTATATATATATATATATATATATATATATATATATATATATATATATATATATATATATATATATATATATATATGACAACAACACTCATCACTCACAACAGTGACAAAACAATTACATTGACAATCAGGTTACGTTATTTTCAAAATGTTTCCTTTTCTTTTCATTGTTTCTTTAACACACTACTTCTCACTGGCCTTGGTATTTTGCTATATATATATATATATATATATATATATATATATATATATATATATATATATATATCTCTATCTATAATAATAAAAGGCAAAGCCCTCACTCACTCACTACTAATTCTCCAACTTACCATGTAGGTAGAAAGCTGAAATTTGGCAGGCTTATTCCTTACAGGTTACTTACAAAAGTTAAGCAGGTTTCATTTCGAAATTCTACGCGTAACGGTCATAACGGTCGATAACGTTCGACAATGTCCGCCATGTTGAACTTTCTTATTTATGGCCCCATCTTCACGAAATTTGGTAGGCGTCTTCCCTGCGCTAACCGAAACCAATGTACTTACTTATTTCGATGGTATGACGCCACTGTCGGCCGCCATATTAAACTGGATCTACAGCCGTATAAGTATTCGGTCGTTTATCGCCGGGGTGTTCTGCAAGTCAATGCCGATGCCCTTTCTAGATGCCACGACTTCTCGGACCGGTACGCCCTACCCGACGGGTCTGGGCTGAGGGGGCGGTGCCATGTCACACACGTGCGAATAGGAGGACATTGTGTGGACCAAGTAATGGTAATTCCACGCCAGGCCAGGGGAGGGCGGGGTGCATTAAACCTTCTCCTGCTATCTCTACAGACCAGCCACGGGAAAACCAATCTGAATCAAGAACGTCACTTCCAGATCCGGCACCTAGAAGAATGTCACGTCCAGATCCGGCGCCCAGAAGATTGCCACTTCCGGTCCCGGCTCCCATGCTGATGTCAGAGAAACATCACTTCCGGTCAACCTACATCACTTCCTGTCTGACCATTTAAAACCACCATCTTTTCAAACCTTCACCAGTTCTGTTTTGAACTCTGCACAATCAGCTACTCTCTTGATTGGAAAACCAACCCTTTGCAGCTAGGAATAATATACGGGTGGCTGCCCCAAACCTTTTTACGTGTGTCGAGTCTCTTCCTTTTTACTATATATATATATATATATATACACATACACACACACACACACACACACACACACAAGATCCCAAAGCTCAGAGACATCAGACACATATTACTTTCTCTAGTCTACAAGTGTGCAATTGTTGATGCTGATAAGGATAATAATAGGGCCCAAGTTGCCTTAAATATGAAGAATAGGTCTCATGGACAACAAAAATTTGGACATTCGATCAAACAGTTGAAGGTTTAAGACCAATGTTTACAAATTATTTAATAAAAACAAATAAATTTTAATTAATTGATACTGTAGGTTTGCAGTAAACAGCACTGGTAAAGTGGTTAGCATATTAAATGTTCAAACGGTCAAAGGTTCAAGACCAGTGTACTCAAATTATTATTATTTTTTTTTTAATTTTACCAATTTTTTCATCAATTATATAAAAATTTGGCTAAATGCTCTTCAGTGATTTGGCTATATTTGCTCAGTGGATAAAGTGTTGGGACTTTTCTATTAAAGACTGAAGGTTCGATTTTCCAATAGACAAATGCATATTTCCAGTACTTCACATGTGTAAGGTTTCACCATGGTTAGGATTTTCTGAAATAAGAAATGAACACGAGTGAAGGTTACATTTCACTTTAAGATTGAAGATTTGATTCCTGTCTGTCACTAATGTAATTTCTGTCAAATCACATTCCCACCCAAGTCAAGGTTTTTGTAACATGTAAGGACTGTGTGCCATTAGTGTGGCTAAAAACATATATAAAAAATATTTTTAAGTGACACAGTTTTATTAAAAAATGCACTAAAAAGTAAAAAATAAATTATTTTCTTGTACTATAATTTTGTTGGTCATGTGTGACTAACATAAATCATAAAAGAATTAATTCAATTAAAATGGACATATTTCTTAAATGATTCCAAAGAAAATAATTTGAAAATTTCTCCAATTATAACCATTATCCTATGTACTTTAATGTAAAGTGTCGTTTTCTTTCCAGAGCTTGTTAGAAATTTCACTTTAACATATGTATTCATTTTAATTGAATGAAATTAATTCTATTTATGGGTGCCACACGATTTTATTTTTAGTCACATAAGACCAACAAAATCTTAGTACAAGAATTTTGTTTTCAATTTTTAGTGCATATTTGAATAAAATCATGTCACTTAAAAAACTTTTTTTTTCTAATATATTTTTGTATCATCTACAGCATAACCGCAAAATTGTCCTGAAAAATATTTTTAATACCATATCATCCAACCCTAGAATGGACATTTTTTATTCATGACATTTAAACTAGTAAGCACAATGAAATGAGCAACTACTTCCTACTTCTACAAACTAAAATCTTAACACTCAATCGAAAACCATGCTATTTGTTATGAGAAATGCATTAAATTAAACATTATGTAGTTTAGCTGGCGCCCTGCCCGGGGTTTGTTTCCTGCCTTGCGCCCTGTGTTGGCTGGGATTGGCTCCAGCAGACACCTGTGACCCTGTAGTTAGGATATAGCGGGTTGGATACTGGATTGATGGACAGTTTACATAGTTCTACCTGCTCATAACCAGGCTGTAAATAGTTAATCATGAACCAATCATTCAGGTTCATACATAGATGCAACCAGTTATGACTGATGTTTACCAAGCTTTATGTGTTATGTCAAATTCAACACCCGCAAAAGAAAACAAAGGAAAAAAAAAGGGACAAACAAGAAAATAAAAAAGTCCTTGGTAACCTCTAGATTATTGCCACAAACAAATTACAGCCAAAAAACTGCAAGTTATAAGTTAGTCTATAAAGCAACCGAGAAACTTTCGGGTTGTTCTGAATGTTCCAATGTACCAACTGAGATGTTATCGCTAATAGAATCTACAGTAATCTCCTAATATATTCATTTGTGCACATGGGTTCCAAAAAAGTTCAACTAAACCATAAATCACACAGGTTAAGCATCAATATGGATCTCTGAAAACATTACATAAAAAAAAGTAAAAATGTGCATGAGATGCAATGCAACGCAACATACAAAAACAGTAGTTAAGAATAATGCATCAGGAATTACTAGCAATTATTGTCCATAAACCTTAGAGCCAGGGAATGACTAATTTAAAATGAATGTCTTTTTACAAGTGATCTGAATAATTCCTATTGCAGGATTCCTTCCTAAGATTTCATATTGAAGCAAAGGTCATCAAAAAAGCAAAACAGGAAATCCAGCTGCTGCAGATGCTAAAATAACTGGGTTTTTTCAAAGACATTTGAAATATGCAAACTGTATCATAGCTAATAAATCCATATTCAATCATCTGAAAAAACATTTGAGCATGTATAGAGAAAACAACTTTTTCCTGACACTGTTCATATATATCTTTTCCTGAAACTGCTTATATATCTTTATATTGATGAAAACGAATAGATATTTTAGTCATTAAAGCAGAGGATTATTTAACTATTGTAGTCAATAGCCCTGGAATTAAGCTTAATGTGCCTTATGGCCCATTCATAAACAGTCATAATCTTATATTGGCAGATTTGAATTCTGTGCTGGTTTCTCCAAAATTAGAACATTAAAACACTCTAGACGAGAACAGGCCATTCAGACCAACAAAGCTTGCCAGTCCTGTCCACTTATTTCTTCCAAAAAAACATAGTCAAGTTTTGAAAGTGTCTTTCAAGTGTGTTTTTCTGTCTACCACGCTACTTGGTAGCTTATTCCAAGTGTCTATTGTCCTTTGTGTGTAATAAAAAAAAAATTTAAAAATCCCCAAAAACTTCCAAATGTTTGTGCAAAATTTACCCTTAACAAGTTTCCAACTGTGTCCCCGTCTTCTTGATGAACTCATTTTAAAATAACAGCCTTGATCCACTGTACTAATTCCCTTGCTTAATTTTAAACACTTCAATCATGTCACCTCTTAATCTTCTTTTGCTTAAACTGTAAAGGCTCAGCTCTTTAAACCTTTCCTCATAATTCAACCCCTGTAGCCCTGGAATCAGCCTAGTCGCTCTTCTTTGGACCTTTTCTAGCACTGCTGTGTCCTTTTTGTAGCCTGGAGATCAAAACTGCACACAGTTCTCAAGATGAAGCCTCACCAGTGCATTATAAAGTTTGAGTATAACCTCCTTGGACTTGCACTCCACACATCTGGGCACTATATTAACCCAACGTTCTGTTAGCTTTCTTAATGGCTTCTGAACACTGATGGGAAGTCGATAGCTTAGAGTTCACTACGACTCCTATATCCTTTTCATAAGGTGTACTCTCAATTATCCAACGGCCCATTGTGTATTCAAACCTAACATTTTTACTTCCTGTGTGTAACACTTTACATTTACTAACATTAAAGTTCACCTGCCACATATCTGCCCAAGCCTGTATGCTATTCAAGTCCTTCTGTAATGATATAACGGATGTCAAATTGTCTGCTAATCCACCTATCTTGGTATCATCTGCAAACTTAACCAGCTTGTTACTTATATTCCTATCTAAATCATTTATATATATTAAAAATAGCAGTGGCCCTAGCACTGACCCCTGTGGAACACCACTCTTAACATTGGCCAATTCTGATGAGGTTCCTCGCACCATCACCCTCTGCTTCCTGTGTTTGATCCAATTCTACACCCATCTAAAAAAATCACCCTGAACTCCCACTTCTTTTAGTTTGATGCCCAACCTCTCATGTGGCACCTTATGAAATGCTTTCTGAGAAGTCAAGATAAATAGTATCATGTGCTCCACTTTGTTCGTATCCTTGTGTTGCCTCCTGATAGAATTCCAGCACGTTAGTAAAACACGACCTCCTTCTTCTGAACCCATGCTGACTGTTCAGAATAACTCCTGTACTTGCCATGTGTTGCTCAATCTTATCCTTCATAATTCCTTCCATTAATTTTCCTGTGATGCATGTTAAGCTTACTGGCCTATAGTTGCTTGGATCTGCCCTGTCACCCTTTTTATATAATGGGATGATATTTACAATTTTCCAGTCCTTAGGAATCTCTCCAGTGCTCAGTGACTTTATAAACATTTGTTATGGATTTATATATGTACTCACTAGCCTCCTTAAGAACTCAAGGATAAATATCTGGTGCTGGTGATTTGTTTGATTTCAGCTTATTTAATCTGAGCAGCACTTCTCCCACTGCAATTTCCAAATTCCTTTGTACCTCCTTAGTAGTCGCGTTTACCTCTGGGAGGTTATCCACTTGCTCACTTGTAAACACCTCAGAAAAATGTAAGCTTGGGGCATCTACTATCTTATTGTCTGTATCTTTTAATTCCCCCTTACTATTTCTGATGCACTTCACCTCCTCCTTGACTGCTCTTTTACTACTAAAATACTGAAAGAATCTCTTAATGTCTTCTTTTGCCTTATCTGCTATATTCCTCTCCAACTGTCTTTTAGCCTCCCTGATATCCTTCTTAATGGTTGCTCTCATGTTCTCATACACTCTACGATTCACTTTGCAATCATTAGTCTTATATGTCTTATAAAGCAGTTTTTTTCTTTGCAACTTCTTTTTTAAATCTTTATTAATCCACTGTGGAGTTCTTTAAAATGTCATATTAATTCCAAATTTAGGTATGTATCTGTCCTGCATTACATGTAAAACATTTTTAAACCTGTTCCACTGCTCCTCGACTGTCTCCACACTTAAAAGCTTATCCCAGTGTATTCCACTTAGACATTGTCGCATCTGCTCAAAATTAGCCCTACCAAAGTTCAGCTTAACAATTTTAGTCTTTCCATCTGCACTCTTACAAAATAGTGAGAATTCTACATTATGGTCACTTGACCCTAGTGGTTCAATCACCTCTACACCCTCAATTCTATCCTGATTATTACAAAATACTAAATCCAGACAGGCTTCACTCCGTGTTGGTGCTTTAACATGCTGGGCTAAAAAACAGTCACTGATTTACTTTTAAAAACTCCTGCTCTTGTGCTCCTCCATCTGCATGGTTATTCGAGTTAATATTTGGATAATTTAAGACTCCCATGACTACAGGTACCGGTCATAAAATTAGAATATCATGACAAAATTGGTTTATTTCAGTAATTCCATTCAAAAAGTGAAGCTTGTATATTAGATTCATTCATTACACTCAGACTGATGTATTTCAAATGTTTATTTCTTTTAATTTTGATGATTATAACTGACAACTAACTTAAGTCCCAAATTCAGTATCTCGGAAAATTAGAATATCAATTAAGACCAATGCAAAAAAAGGATTTTTAGAAATGTTGGCCAACTGAAATGTATGAACATGAAAAGTATGAGCAAGTACAGCACTCAATATTTAGTTGGGGCTCTTTTGGCCTGGATTACTGCAGCAATGCGGCGTGGCATGGAGTCGATCAGTCTGTGGCACTGCTCAGGTGTTATGAGAGCCCATGTTGCTCTGATAGTGGCCTTCAGCACTTCTGAATTGTTGGGTCTGGCGTATTGCATCTACCTCTTCACAATACCCCATAGATTTTCTATGGGGTTAAGGTCAGGCAAGTTTGCTGGCCAATCAAGAACAGGGATACCATGGCCCTTAAACCAGGTACTGGTAGCTTTGGCACTGTGTGCAGGTGCCAGGTCCTGTTAGAAAATGAAATCTGCATCTCCATGAAGTTCGTCAGCAGCGGGAAGCATGAAGTGCTCTAAAACTTCCTGGTAGACGGATGCGTTGACCTTGGACCTCAGAAAGCACAATGGACCAACACCAGCAGATGACATGGCACCCCAAACCATCACTGAATGTGGAAACTTTACACTGGACCTTAAGCAACATGGATTCTGTGCCTCTTCTCTCTTCCTCCAGACTCTGGGACCTTGATTTCCAAAGGAAATGCAAAATTTACTTTCATCAGAGAACAGAACTCGGCAGTAGTCCAGTCCTTTTTGTCTTTAGCCCAGGCGAGACGCTTCCGACGCTGTCTCTTGCTCAAGAGTGGCTTGACACAAGGAATGCGACAGCTGAAACCCATGTCTTGCATACGTCTGTGCGTGGTGGTTCTTGAAGCACTGACTCCAGCTGCAGTCCACTCTTTGTGAATCTCCCCCACAGTTTTGAATGGGTTTTGTTTCACAATCCTCTCCAGGGTGCGGTTATCCTTATTGCTTGTACACTTTTTTCTATCACATCTTGCCCTTCCCTTTGCCTCTCTATTAATGTGCTTGGACACAGAGCTCTGTGAACAGCCAGCCTCTTTAGCAATGACCTTTTGTGTCTTGCCCTCCTTGTGCAAGGTGACAAGTCAGCAGTCTTCCCCATGATTGTGTAGCCTACAGAACTAGACTGAGAGACCATTTAAAGGCTTTTGCAGGTGTTTTGAGTTAATTAGCTGATTACAGTGTGGCACCAGGTGTCTTCAATATTGAACCTTTTCACAATATTCTAATTTTCCGAGATACTGAATTTGGGACTTTCATTAGTTATCAGTTATAATCATCAAAATTAAAAGAAATAAACATTTGAAATACATCAGTCTGTGTGTAATGAATGAATCTAATATACAAGTTTCACTTTTTTAATGAAATTACTGAAATAAATCAACTTTGTCATGATATTCTAATTTTATGACCGGCACCTGTATAATATGAAGAAACTGCATAAAACAGACCCTGTCAAAGTAAAAATAATCATTAAATCATAATCATTGCTGTGCTGAGTATCGCTTTTTGTGATACAACTCAAAAGGAAAATGCACCGTGCTGCCTCATTCATGCAGATCCCAAAGACACAGTAGATGACAAAAGAAACACTGCTCTATAAAATACAGAATATATTAGCACACAAAGGAATAGTTCCACCGTTTATGCAATTAAGCACATTTAATTACATTTACTGTATAATATTAGAAACTAATTTTAAGAATCACAAGTAATAATATAAATGAAAATAACACACTACAACAACATACTTCAGTGAGGATTTAAAAATCCTGGGAATGACTGAGCCATAAGGCTGGGGTGTTGCCCCTGAATGAACACTGCCAGCAGGTAAAAAAATAATTGCAGACCCGTTTTAATGTGTTAAACATGTAATGGACTACAGTCTACAGGCTAATACTGATTAATGTTTCCATAATTTAGATACAAGTTACTATATAATGGGAAGAAAACCTAGCCATACCCCTTTGTTATTCTACAAGGATCCATGGTCAAAAGCCAGCATGAATGCAAAGTACATTCATAATGCAGGCTTTAAAATCAATACCATGAAAAAATAGTACTGAAACCATTTTTAAAAAGTTACAATGAATGCGTATCAATATTTTGATGCTGCTGACAACCCTACTAGGTACAACTAGTACATTTTAGCAGAGTGAGAAAAACTGAAGGACTTCAATATCAGCGACTGTAGATTCTTTAAACTTTTCTTATGTACAGTATTTTGCATAATGTTCTGTTCTTTGGTCTATTAGGTTAAAGAAACTGCAATGAATTTAAAGCATCAAGCTAGTTAAAGAAACCTCTCCTTTGTGACTCTGCTTTTATTAGAAGAAAAGACAACAGAGGAACAAATATATCCAATTGGGTACAAATCCAAAAATCATATAAAGAACCCTCCTTAACCATACTGAACAGTAAAAAAGGTGGGGACAACAGAAATGGGAAACAAAAAAACAGGAGTGACCAGTCTACAGTCAGCACACCATTTGAGCTACAGCTAAACACTTGTCAATAGTGGCATTGGAGGGGCCTGTCTGACACAAGTTTCAAAAACACTGAAAAGTGCATTTCCAGAGACTGGGAAGAAAATAATAACAAGACTTGCATCAAGAAACTAACACGTTTTATTGTTATGGTACCTAAAAAGAAACATTTATTTTGCATATTTTAAAGAGTTAAAAGAAGAAAATCCCAAGACAGTATCTTTGAAAGAGACCTATAGAGAGGTGAGCCAAAAAATAAACAGAAGGACCATCCCAAAACATGTGGAGAAAGGTGACAGGAGCATTAATAAAGCAAAGGGGATAAGAAAAAGATATTCTTGAAGCACTTGATTAATCAATTCAGGTGCATATTTTTTTGTGGTTTTTAAATTTCGGGTCATTATCAGTCTCTTCTCTCACTTGCAGTTTCAATGATTGCAAAAGGGGGATCATGTCAGCTGTAATTGAATCCACTGCATTTATTTATGTTGTGATTTGTTTAAATGGAGAGAGAAGTATGGTACAAATTTCCAATATTGCCCACAGATTAAGTGATACAGGTAGCTTGTAATCTGCAGAGAAGAATCAAGCGCCCACTTTTGCTCCAGAAGAATTTACATAATGAAAAAAACATGCTATGCCATCAGGTTTTAATGTCCTGTTTGAGTCACATTTGAGGCATTTCCAACTGCGAATGTAAAGTCATTGCTTATAAATAAGCAAGAAGAGATTGTTAGGAATGACCTACTGTATTTTTCTGCATATGCTAACCAAGTCCGTAACACTGGACTTGCTTAACACGCTCTCATTAACAGCCTGCTAAAATGTACGTACCATTCAAGGTGTACTCTGAATCCCATTATCCTCCATAGCTCCAATCATATTTCTGGCGTTGTTGCACAAGAATCTGTATAATATCGATTTCTGGATTTGTCGAACATAGTATTTAATATCTGTGAGATGATCTGTGAAGTACAAGACCCAGCTAACTCTCGAGCATGAAGTAATATCTTCTGAAGCTTAAAAATCGCAAACTATCCATTGAGCCGTTACACTTAGCTTTATGACAGATATACTGTATAGAGTCAGATGCAAGTCCACCCACTATGCTAAGTACCGCACCATTATCAACAAGTTTCTGTATACCACTACCTACACTTTTGTACATCCCCGATAATCAGATGTCAGAGAAATAACACTGACTTGGAATTCTGTAACAAGATTCTAGGTATGTTATTAATTGCTGAAACCAAGTGTCACGGACTACGGTGAAAAGCCGATTGTGAAGTGCAATGAATTCCATTATTTTCCAAGTAATACTCTGACCTGAATTTTCTTCTGCTTTCAAATGCTTGTGCTATTGACAGAGTTCTGCTTTTTGTGGCCAGCAATGGAACTTGAGTGTCCTTGACTGAAGCAAATTTGCTTTTCAAAAACTCATCGTGTTCCATAGTATGTCTTGTCTTGAGGTGAGCAATTAGATTTGTTGCAATGTAGTTTTTACCAGTATTCCCTCCTTTTTGCAGAGCAGAGTTTTCAAATAGTATTTCTAGTGTCATCTGCACAATCACTAAAGTAAACCCACACCCCAGACATTTTTCTACTTGCTAAATATGCTGCTGACGCATCATGGGAAATGACTTCCCACAGCAAATATTGGCTTATTTCTAACAATTGGCCAATAGATGATTGCACAAGTTTGTTGCTTTATCAGTAGATACCACTAGTGAACCGATACAATTGGTGCATCTCTAGAGGGTACGGTAAGAAGGTCTAGTGAGGATATCAAATGTGGAAACTGGTTTCTTGACGTAAGTCATGAAATGGAACATTTCATACAAGGGACGATAGGGAAGGAATGAAGATATCAGAACTCCACATATCCTTAGAACTGGATCAAAACTAAAGATTAAACACAAAAAAAAACAAATACAAGAGAAAGAAAATGTGGGATGTAAATAGTGTCACAGAAGGATGGTACAGTCATCAAAAATGTCCCGTAGTGTGTTAAGACCTATATCTGCTCAAGAGGTGAAACAGACATACTGCAACCTCTGACTTTCACAGAATCACTGTAAAAAATGGTAATCCAGCAATATCAAGATGGGTAAGAAGCTAAGTCCCTCTCAACTTGCTGCCAAGTACTGAGTGCATAAAAAAAAATTACAGGGGCATATATACAAGTGCAGTTTAATTTTAGGGGAAGACAAAGGCAACATTAAATTACATTCTACAGGGAGAGAAAAGGTAAAATAAAAGGTACAGGGATGCCCGATGATAAAGCTCTGGAAGTGACAGCTCTGCATCAGACTTACCTTGAATCAGTGTCAAATGTTCAATGGAAAAGGAGAGTTCAAACCTCACACCAAAATGGTGTCAGGGATGCCAGGGACGACGACCCGGCCGGGACGCCCTGAAGGACCGGAAGAGGGTCTACGCCCACCCTGGATCACGTGGGGGCCGCCACCCTGGTTACTTTGGGGGTCACGTGTAGAGGGCTTGGAAGCCCAACCCTGTAGGAAGTGCTGGGGAGAAGAGAAGAAGGGACACCCGGAGAGCTTCCGGGAGCATAGCTGGTACTTCCGCCACACAGGGGCGTGTCGGCGGGTGATTGTCGGGGGGCACCTGGAACACACCCGGGTGTGGATAAAAGGTGCCGCCTCCCTTCATTCAAGGCTGGAGACGGGTGGAAGAAGGACAAGGTCAGAGACGAGAGAGAGTGGAGGCGGCCCGAAGAGTGAAGTCATTGTGTAGCCAGGACTTTGGGGACTTTTTGGGGTTTTGTGTGTGCACATAAGACTTGTACATATTTGTAAAATAAACGTGTTTGTGGGTGAAAACAACATGTCCGCCTGTCTGTGTCCGGGCCACGTCCACAATGGGTAGGGAGTGAAAGTATTGCTCTAACAATAACAAAGTTGGAACAACTAATAATTGTCAACTGGGAGTGAAAAGACCAACAAAAACTAGCCTAGAAATCATCCCTACATGTGGCACTTCTGCACATGGTGTTCTTCTCTCTTTCCATAGTGCCAACAAAACGAGCACACCTGCTAGCACCTTCCACTCTGTCATGCTGAGGTGTTTCACTATCATATTGTACTGCATCATCTGCAATCAGTGTTTAGTAACTCTCCAGCCCCACGGCACTCTTGAGTCTCTGGCTGGATCATTACAGTATTATTGTTTCATAATGTTACAAAAAGAAAAAAAATATATGAAAATGCCACCCTGACCAAAGCACTGCCTGAAGCATTTGCCTCATTACCTGCCCTGGATCCAAAAGTATGTTTTAATGTGTTAATATTTGCGATTAATGTGGCCTGTTTAATGTGTTGTCTTTCCCAGGCCTAATCTATCTTTCTATTTCCAAGATTTTTCGGAGAGATAATTTAAAGTCCCACGAGACAAGACTTTTTCCCCAAGAGATTTTGACAAGTCTTGCCCTCCTCTCAACCATTTACAACCACGCCCATAGTCCACTCACCTCTCATTCGTGTGTATGCTATTGTCAGACCCAGTTCCTGTGCTCTCAGGTCTTATAAATTTTTATGTTTTCCTCATTTTAATACAAGACATACAATCTATTTGTTTACATCAATTTAGTCCTTTTCTGAACAACAATTTTATACGTTCTAGATGAAACGTCACCGACTAAGCGAAGAAGAAAAGGCAGCACATCGAAAACAGGCCCAAAAGCGTTGGAGAGAAAAGAATTCAAAAAAGAACAATAAACATCAAGAGTTAGTAAGCCCTAGAAAAGAGGATAAATTGTGCAGCAAAGTGGAAGATGTGTGTTATAATAAAGTTGTGAACAAAAGAGAAGCTTAACATACAAAAGGCAGTGAGAGACAAAAATATAGTCCTGACTGGACTCAGAAGGAAATGACCAACAGGTTTATCAATCTGAAAGAATCCATCCATTTTAAATTAGAAACAAATCTGCAGAAAGAGTAGAGTTGGGAGTGTGGTGACACACAGCGAAAGGACATTTACTCAGCATGCAAGGATTCATAAAGGAGTTCAACCATACCAAGTATAATTTTAAAACGTTTATGATTCAGAAAGTGGAGAAGATGTACCAGCAGAACATAAGGCAAAACTCTAACCAACACCTCAAGAATTAGAAAAATCTACCCTTAGAGTCAGATCCAGATCCTACCAACTCTAAAACGATGCCAGAGTTACATTAACTATTATATAGAAAAGGAAGGAGGCACAACAGCAACCAGGAAAACAAAAGACCACAAGTAAAGAGATAAGAAAAAGGGAAAAAAATAAAAAATATCACAGAGCCATCCGTCCACTACCACCTAAATAATCAACAAAAGTATTCTAGAGTAACTCTAACCCTAATTAGAGAACTCACCAACCTACCCAAACCCTCCCAACACACATCTTGACATGAACATTCACTTGAACAAAAAGAAAGACTTCCCCACCCAAAAAGCATAAACGACAAAGACTGTACAATGAGCTAGTCTGCACAGTTAAAAGAGCAAGAAAAAGATAAATGACAGCTTTTCTTGCAGACTGGAGCAAACCATAAACCTGCCATAAGCGCCAAAACCCAGGAAAGACAACAGTAGGCTTTTGATTCAACTAACGGTGAATCAAAAATATAAAAAAAAAAAAAAAACTCAAAGTTCCAAAAAACAAAGTTGAATATGCCCCCACTAAGAGCAGGTATACCTGAGGGATAACAACATGCCTACAACACTTGAAAATCCTCAGTCCTCAAACTCTGGGGATCTTCACATTAGTACTGTATCGACCTAAGGGTCCAGACTTGTGACTATGGAAGTGGGAATACCGGAGAAGCCAACAATGATGCAGCCCTGGGTGCAGCAGGAAGGTCGGGAGTTGGGGGTGTAGACAAATCACTGTGATCATGTCACCCGTGTTGCTACAGCCCATTGGGCTAGATGCTTGATCTCAGATTTGGACTCTGGGTTTTGGTTGTCTCACAGAGAGGCATGAGAAAAGCATGACATGCAGGTTTCCTCTGATCCATGTAGTGAGCTGGAATCTCTCTGGAGTGTACGAGGTTATAAAGGGACAAAGCAACTGGGAGCATGTGGCGCCTCTGAAGACCTGAGCAGCACAGCAGAAACAGCATTGTAAAAGCTAACAGTCCCTTTTGAGCTGCTCACCAGCAATCAGCACAAAGAAGCTAATTCCATTCCTCCATCTCCCACAACCCCCAAGGGTCATTAGTATTATTAAGAATCCCCCAAAGCATCAACGTCAGCAATTAGAGTTCTGAGAGAAAGAAAACAAATTTATATTTTGTCCATTTATAATTTTTGATATGTACTTGCACTTTAAATATTCTGTGTTTTATTCTATGCACTTCTCTTTCAAGTCATTAAACAAAAGCAATCTGTAAGTGTTGAAAGAAAGAAAATGTTACATTCCTGCTAACGCGTACTATGCAGTTAGGCATAAGCATGGTTGCATCTGTAATGAAAATCTATAGACTTTTTTGTCATCATTCCCTAAACAACAGAGTAATGTATAACATACTATTTACCCAGAATTTTCATTATTATAGTTATTATAAGTAACTATTATAATCTAGAGATAATTTAAAGTATACAGAAGTTACATGCAAACTGTAAGCCTTGTTATTATATACAAGGGACCAGCAATCACCATGGTGTCCTGGAACCAAACCCCAGTGGATACAGAGGATGGACTGTACAAAAAAACAAGTTGGCAAAACATAATAGTAATAAACTTGCATGTTAACATGACTGTGAAAAACAAGAACCGAAGAAGAATGAAAACTAGTCAGGTCAACATGCTGGCACAGTAACCCATAGACCACATATTGCACCCCTCTCAAATAAAGGTGGTTTAAGGTATTCTCACACATGTCCGTTTAAAAAAATATTTGACCAATCCATTACTCATAGCCATCTTTTCAAAAAACATCTGGTTTACAATACTAAACTAAGCATAATGCTCACCTGTTAATTCAGCTCCTCCAAATTTGCATTTTTCTTCTGTGGCAAGCCCAATACTTTGGAACATGGACATCAGTGGGGAAACTGAACATGGGGACTCCAACTAGAATGTGGAATTAATAAACATATGAAAGAAAAATCATAAATGTACATAAAGATTTTCATTATAAAAAAACACACACCCTGACATGACTAAAGTGAAAACATGCATCACACCACAGAAATAATATAAATGCCAATTTTTTATTTTATATAAACCTAGTTGATGTCTTGGTAGCTATGCAAGATAATACACAAAGAAAATGCATACAATTACTGTTACTAACAAAAGATCTCAAAACTGTAGAAAAACTGTATATAAATCAAGCACACCTATTAATATTTTTACTATGGTCAAAAACATCTACAGTATATCTGTCAAAAATAACCATAATCTGGTTGCACAAAAATGCAAACAAATTTTCACAAAATTTTGCATATGCATTGTCATTGGTCCAACTTAAAATAGGAGTTATATGGTGTATCGGTAGAGGTGTTGTAATGTAGGGGGCAATCCAAAAACCAGTGGTGACTTGGCAACTACAGTTCCCATCAGGCAGTAGGATTACACTGCGGCTGATGAGAGGACACTGTTAGTGTGTGCAAGAAATTTGTACCAGCCAAAGCAGGATGTCATCCAATACTGCAGGAACAACATTTTCTTCAGAACCAATTCTGAACCCTTATATTTTTGAAGGAAAAAAAAAAACACAACACTACTGTTACACCTGAATATCATTACTAAGTATGACAGAAATAAGACAAATACACAAAAAACAAGAAGTGTAAATCCAGTCATTCACAAAACAACAAAATTCTCAACACGAGACAGCAGGGAAATTGAGAGCTAGGGAAGTAGTGTACATTATGGATGACAGACTTTCATTTCAGCCAGCAAGAACAAAAAGGGTCAACATCTAAAAAACAAAACTATTTTGCTTTCTTACTTTAATCACTTATACAATTATACCCATGCAACTTCAAGTACTAGGGCTAGTTTATTTTAAATCAATACATCAGCTGTGCAATATAAACTTTCTGCAATATAATGGGGGTTAATTCATTCTGGAAATCAGATAGTTAATGCTCTCCTCAATCAGACTATAGATAAATTTTAGTAGTAGTAGCCGAGTTTAAGTACGGCCAGCAGGGTGCAACAAACATTTACTGGCAAAAATTGAGCATGGAAGGCAGTGAGAGCATAGCCATGTAGGTGTTGAAATACACTAGCAACCTAAAAAGACACAACGTTTAAAAAAAGGGTACAACATGCAGGTGTCATTCAAAGCACAAAGAGCATGGCAGTAAACAGAAAGTGCACGCATTCAATAGGACAAAACCAATTTTGTCCGGTCAAAACTGCGAAATACAACATGATTTTCTAAATCAGAATTTAGCATTGCAGCAATGTCAAATATTCAAGGAAAAGGCCATTTACTTTGGTATCAGATAATGTACAAACACTGTACTTTATGATGGCAGGTAATTCATACAACATGCTAGACACTCCTGATTAAATAAATTAATGTACCAGTAAACTTTCTCTTGTTTACAGTTCAATGGACCCGAGTGACAAGACAGGAGCATTCTGCAGAGGTGAATTTAAATAAATAAAAGATGCAAGATGAGAACATACGTACTGCACTTCTGTCTCTACGCTACTGCCAGTAAAGCAAACTAAACAATGTCTGCAGTGTCAACATAAAAATGGCTTAGAAGAAAAATCTGTCAGTTGCAATGTATGCCAGGAAAAAGTTTTGTGGGAACTAAAGTGAAGACACTTGACATTACAAATTTTGATAAGACAATTAGGAGTACATCACGCAATGTAATACACTGGTTTTCAACAACTAAGACTGCTGGGCATATTAACTACAACACGGCATCTAAAACATATAATGCTTGCATCATGGATAGGGATAAACATGTTCAAAGCTTTACTGCAAGAAAACAGAAAGCATCACTACGGAGTATGAGAAAAGCAGCATATTCCTTTGCATCTGTGCAACATAAATATGGCATGAGTGAGTGCAAAGTTTGATTAATAAGAAATAAACAGGAAAAAAAAAAAATCACAAAAGTGTTTCTGCTGGAGTACTAAAAGCTGCTAAAATGGTGTTTTGGGTACAAGAATGAACAGAATCTGAGCACATTAAAAGCTATCAAAAGGATTAAAATTAATCAAAACCCACACAGGAATACAACTTGAAAGCCACACACAATGACCCAGCCCAGGACTTGAACACTGATGCTTATTTTGGTAAGAAGGGGTTTCACCTGCTGTGCCACAGTTCATATTACAGTGGAACCTCAGTTTGCGAGCATAATTTGTTCTGGAAACATGCTTGCAATCCAAAGCACTCGTAATATCAAAGTGAATTTCCCCATTAGAAATAATGGAAACTCAGATAATTCATTTCACAACCCACAAATATTTAAAATAAAAATCTTCACACTAACTAACGGAATCACTGCTATCTGTTGGCTCACTGGAATCTTCTTTTTTTGCTACGTTAACAAAGAACCTCTCCAATGACAGTTGCTTTTGCCTGTAGAGTCACTACACGTTTTCACAAAATTAAAAAAATGCTTTACGCACTGTAAGGTTTCTAAACTGTTTTGGGATCCCAAACCCACCCAAATGGGACAACATTTTGTTCTTTATTTCGCCTTATACAATTTCTTGCATTAGGAATTTGTTAGTTTTCGCATATCCCATGGGGTCAGAGCGCAGGGTCAGCCATTGTACAGCGCCCCTGGTGCAATTACAGGTTAAGGGTCTTGATCAAGGGCCCAGCACAGTAGAATCTCTTTTGGCAGTGACCTTCTGGATAGCAGCACCGATCCTTAGCCTCAGAGCCACCACTCATGTGGAACAGCGTCCTGAAGCAAGCAACCGCAGGCTCCCAGCGCTGTAGCAGTTTGCTGTAAAGAGAATCAGAAAAGATCGCGGTCAAGCTTTAAGCGCCTGCCATCGATGGGTGATGCAAGGATTACAGGTAGTTCCCAGGTTACGGACAACCGACGTACGACTTACGAACGAGGCCACAGTTGTGACACATGCGCCTCAGTAACTGCCGCTCTGTCATCTTCAGCCTGGGGATGCTGCAAGCGGTGGCTGGAGGGGGACGAATTCTCTGGTCACGCAGTGTAGTGTCCCTCGGGTGGCTCCCGGTGGCAAGTGGTGACCCGTGGTCCATAGTCACCAGGGTCACAGCTATCGCTGCCCACCCACTACGCCGCCGCAGCTACTGCTCCTGAGTGGATGCAGGCTGGATGGAGCAGAGGGGGGCATTTCACTGCCCGCCCAGCACACACGACTGCCCCATTCGTTCTCGGTGGGTGGCTGATAATGCTGCAAGTGGTGACCCGTTGTGGCTGAACGGAGGCCATTGATGGTGAACGGGGTGGCAGGGGGTAGCATTGTAGTGTGCCTCAGATGGCTGCCTGTTGAATTGGGGTTGGGCAATTCATTAACCGCCTTGGCTGCACCGTGTTTGTTCTCGGTGGGCGGACACTGCAGGCAGCATACTGTAGTGGAGATGACTGTGTGGCGGGCAAGTGATGACCCCCATACTCAATAAATAGTAAGCCTGCTTGTACTGTTACGCACACAGCAGGAAGTTGTCTTTTGTCAGTACATCAGACATGTTGACGTGTGCCTTCCTGCTGTGATAGCATGGACAGTGCTGTGCAGAAGAGCTCATCTTAAACTTTTGTCTTCACCCTTCAAGAATGTCTCTGAAACACAAATCTGATGCAAGTGCTGGTGATGCAGTAAAGAAGAGAAAAACCATCACCATTGAAAATAAAGTACAAATAATAAAAAAGGTCAGAGAGGGGTGAAACTCCATCATTCATTGGCGGAGCACTTGGTTACAGTCGGTCAACAATAACATTTATTAAAATAATGTACCTGTTCTGACTTACATACAAATTCAACTTAAGTACAAACCTACAGTCCCTATCTTGTATGTAACCCGGGGACTGCCTGTATTATAAATGCAAGAGCACAGTATTACTTAGCCACTAACCTGGTTATGACCCTGCCTGATTGCTGTCTCTGTGCATAGGAGAGTGGTAGATGCTGCTACAATAAATAACCGTGCTGTTTCTGTTTCACACTGAATAAAGCTGTTTTTGCTAAAGTACTAAGACTCACCTGCGCGTTTTGGGATGCATGACAGGGACTCACATGTTACAACACCCACACAGGCGGTCACAATGCTATAGTAAACAGTACTTTCATATGGATGTTGACCATATGAGTGAGGCACACCGACTGAGAACAAGCAAGGGAGACAATTGCCCACAATCCCCGTGTGACGCTCTGTGGACAAAGCATATACATACTACTCGTATCACAAGATTTTGCTCGTTTATCAAGTTAAAATGTATTCAAAATTTTAGCTTCTCTTGCAAAACACTCGCAAACCAAAGTTACTCGCAATCCAAGGTGTACATACAACCAGTGTCAGAGGTAACACAAAAGTAACATGCGTTTACTCTTAAAAGTGTAACTTAACAGGATACTTATTTTATTGAATTAAAAATACTTGCATTACCAAAAAAAAGTTCATTATTTTACAGAAGTATGGCCTTTCTCACAAAGAGGTTCCCTTCTGCTGTCAAAGTAAAGTCTGGTTTATACTTGATATATCTGTCCCTTTTGCAAGGGCTGCTCGGCAAAAATTTACATAGATTTTTTTTTTTTTTTTAAATAACTACATGGCAATTCAGACATTGCGCCATTTATCCTAAATGATTAATTTCAAGGATATAAAATAATCTGAAGTTCACCTCTTAATCATGTAGGTCAACCACTTACGAAAATATACTCCCCCTTCCTTCATCACTTTTGGTTAATACAGTAGGTCTCACGCTTCATCTTCGTTTTTCCCCTTAAAACCAGTAAGTCGTACTCAGCAGACTCTCACTTTCTCTGGTGTGAAATTTTAATGTATGCAACAATAACCAAACACTGTCATATTAACTAGGAGAATGCCAATCGAACCAGGCATGACTGATGGGCTCTCTGAAGTGCCATGTCTGTGCCCAAATCCAACCTCATGTGATGCTCATGGGTCTACTTTAATAGCCAGCATCCACAGATATTTCCGCCCAGAAGACCGTGTTTCTCTTAGGTCCGGACCCAGAGTGCCACAGTATTTATAAAACCCAAGAACCCGTTTCATGCAGGTTCACGTGTTTATGATTTAACAACAAATGGCTGGCCAATGAAATGTGCATTTTTTCATATAAAAGAAGAAAACGTAATGCAAAAGTTACACGTGGTTTATAATGCATTACATTTTATAATAATTATGTAACAGTTACTTTTTTGTAATTAATGAGCAACGTAACTAAAGGTGTTTTCACACTCATACTCTAAATACTTTGTTTCGAGTCAGGGGATGTTCCTTTACTTTGTTTCAAATTCCAGTTAGTTTGATTGCATTTCACACTGCAGCCTTTCAAGCCAGCTAAGCCTATCAAGAAGCATTCCTTTTCCCAAGAAATACCATCATGAAGGATCAATAACAGTAGTATTTGAACACTACCGCATTTTCTATAATGTCCTGGTTTATTTACCAAAAAGAGCTCTCAGTAAGAAAAATGCCTTTCAAACAACTAGAAGACCACTACATACTGACATACTTCAGTTCTAGGACAATAGCCAAGTTTCAATCCAGTTTTTTGCGACGTTTTGTTATCGACAAGCAGAATATACGTAAAAAAAATGTGCGAAATTTGCTGTCTCCAGCCTGTTTCCATCCAACTGGCTTTTTATCGATAAAATGGTATGCGTGATGACGTCATCCCCTCCATGTCGCATAAGTTTTGTTGTATCGCGAAAAAAATCTGCCCTTGAGCCATTTCCATACATAATTTTGTGTATGTCGCAAATTAACTACCTTTTGTTTTCCACGTTACACCCCCTCCACTAAACAAAGAAATGGAGAGATTATTCAGACAGTTTGTTGAAATTTGCCAGCTTACTGTTATTTCAGTTTCACAAATAATTGGAATTGTACATAATATCCGAAGACGACAGCAGAATGAAGCAGTTGCTTGTCTGATAGCCCTAGAGCTCGAAGAAAGTACCCCAGTGCGACGAAACCCACAGGTATGGGAGAGACGACGGAATAAGACCTCCTGGAAGGAGGTGGTGGGGAGACAATTCACAGAAAATCTCTGGCTGCAACATTTTAGAATGACACGGCTGATGTTTGAGATGTTGTATGGATTCATCAGTCCTGATGTTGCGCCCATCACAGGTTGTTACCGACCACCGGTTCCAACCCCAAAGCGGATTGCCATCGCCCTTTACAAGCTGGCAACCTGCGCGGAGTATAGAGTAGTTGGATAAACTTTCGGGGTTAGTAAAACTACCGTCCATCGATGTGTATATGCTGTGTGCACCGCTATTAAAGAAAAATTAATGCGGCGTTATATCAGACTTCCGACTGTAGCGGAGGCCAATGAAATTGCATACCGTAATTCCTTGGTGGACCTTGTGCCACAGATTTACTGTGCGCTGGATGGCACGCATGTGCCTATTCTTCCCCCGACGGAAGGCTACTGCGATTACATTAATCGCAAAGGGTGGCCATCTATTGTTCTCCAGGCCCTTGATGACAGGTGCATGAAACGAGACATTTGCGTTGGCACTCCTGGAAGTGCCCATGATGCAGCTGTGTTTGCAGCATCGGATCTGTACAGGTGAGCCTACCTTTCAACATCCCTTCTCAGTGTGATAACAACTGAATTAGTACTGTAAACTGCTTCCCTTAAGGTTTTTAATTAAAACTGAAATTTGAATTAATACAAAATAACGACGTTTAATAAAAAAAAACTAAAGTTAATATTAATGAGAGAATTTCTCATATATGCTAAAACATCTGCCATTTAATAATAAGAAAAAAATGTTTAGATAATGAAACACACGGTTTATTAAATATTTTGACTGGCACAGTAAATTACCTTTGCGGTTTTTGTATTATTTAGACATCCTGAGAGACACCCCCAGGCTACAGTTGATGTGGAGGGAGTTCAGGTACCCCTTTTAGTAGCAGGAGACCCAGCCTATCCGCTACTGCATTGGCTCATCACGAGAAATAACGAGTCTCTTCATCAGACCATGCGAACCGCTCCGCTATTCTCGTTTTGATTGCACATGATGAAAATGTATCATGTGACACATTTATTTGCGTTAAAGCCCTTTTTTACAGACAAAAAGTGATTCCAATGTAGTTTTTGAGACATCTGAAGTATCGATATGGAATTTATGCGCTAAAGTTAAACGGAAAAATATTATGTCGACAAGTACAACATTTTATCGATAATTAGCATTTCCATCAGCTAAAATTTGAAGCGCTAAATATTTTTTCGCAAAAACTCCTTGGATGGAAACCTGGTTAGTGAGGTATCTGGCAAGTTTCATTTAACCGTACGATGCATACTCTCCAGTAACCTCTATACGTTATCTCAAATCACAAGTCAGCTGTCTGGATTCTTGTAAATTTTTGGTAATAACCACCAAGCACTCAATGTCAAAGTTAGCGTGCACATTGAGAGGACACTCAACACGCGCACATTACTTTCATGGTGCAAGATCTGGGAGTTTGATACACTCTCCCTCAAAACCCGCTCTTTCCACCCACGAGTTTGAAATCCCACCTTATGTTAAATTTAAGTCAGGATTTAAACCTTTCCTTTTCAAAAATTAATTTCAGCAATTACTCTTACCTTGGGCGTGGGGGCCTCTGTGACTCCTGATAAAGTAGAACTTGGTGTTACTATAGAACTTTGAGGTGCTGCAGTTTCCGGAACAGATAATACCAAGCCTCTGGAACGGCCCTGGCCAGTTTCTTCAGAAAATCGTTGAGGCCAGGCACGGCCCAGACTGGGCTCTTTTAGGGGTGACAATTGGGGATGGGCACGACCCAGGCTGCTGGGTGCTTCGGGACATGAGGGCAGGGTTGAGCCAATAATCACATGGCTCCGGTCAGCCTCTTCAGATGGTGTCTGTAGGAAGACAGCCCGGCTTGAGTAGTTCTCTTTTTGTGGCGGCTGCAGAGACTGGGCGCGGCCCAAGACGGGCTCCTCGGAGGGCGGCTGCAGAGACCGGGTGTGGCCCAGGGCAGGTGGCTGCAGAGACCGGGCACGGCCCAGGGCAGGCTCCTTGGAGGGCGGCTGCAGAGACCGGGCGGGACACAGGACAGGCTCCTCGGAAGGGGGCTGCAGAGAACGGGCGCGCCCAGGGCGGGCTCTTCGGAAGGGGGTGCAGAGAACGGCGCGGCCCAGGGCGGGCTCCTCGGAAGGGGGCTGCAGAGAACGGGCGCGGCCCAGGACGGGCTCCTCGGAAGGGGGCTGCAGAGAACGGGCGCGGCCCAGGGCAGGTGGCTGCAGAGACTGGGCGCGGCCCAGGGCTGGCTTCTTGGAGGGTGGCTGCAGAGAACGGGCGCGGCCCAGGATGGTCTCCTCGGAGGGGGGCTGCAGAGAACGAGCGCGGCCCAGGGAGGGCTGCAGAGAACGGGCACGGCCCAGGGAGGGCTCCTCGGAAGGGGGCTGCAGAGAACGGGCACGGCCCAGGGAGGGCTCCCTGGAAGGCGTCTGCAGAGAACGGCCACGGCCCAGGACAGGCTCCTCTGAGGTCAGTTGCAGAAAATGGGCGTGGCCCAGGACGGGCTCCTCGGAGGCCGGCTGCAGAGAACGGGCGCAGCCCAGGGGCAAGTGTGGGCCCCCTTCCTTTCTTGGTTGTCCTCTGAATCCCAGGTTGCTTGGATCCATTACAGTATCTAAAAAATGAGGGGAAAAAACAACTCTTAGATGAAAAATATTTTTTGGCTCAGTTTTTCTTCAAGTTACAATGTGGAAGGGTAGGGTATCTGACAAGCCACACGCATTCATTTTACTTATAAAACAAACTTTTCTAGTCAGCTTAACACGGATCTGGCCCACTCAAATTTCTAAAACTATTAAAAATGTATAACTTTTAATAGCCCACAGGATTTTCTACATATCAACTACTATCAACAAGTACCCTGCAACCAAGCAAAAATTCATAAAAACACAAACGTGTGTGTAAATTTATCTTAGTGTCTGCATGCACTGAGGAGAAAAGAGAAGAACAGATACAGGCAGTACCATTTGAGGTCAGCTGGAAAAAAGATTGTACTGATCGACACTTAAGCCTTCTTTAATAACAAATTATCATGTAAACATGACTAAAAAGACTAGGGGCCTATGATTTCCGCAATGTGGAAAACACGGATGGAATCACGGAATTAACTCTATTTGTGCATGTTTCCTGCACGTTTTCTCATTAAAGAAACGCAAATTAATTAGCTGCATGAGACAGAAATGTCGAAGCGAGGACTACCAGATACCCTAACTACGTCAGTAAAACTAATGAACACAAAGTTAACTGCAAAATTAAGGGCACAAAAATATCCTGGCAATTTTTACGAATCTTTTTTCAACTTTTCTCCAACTTTTGCCAGCGTACCAAAGACTGAACACTGAAAAGATACTTGCAATGACCACGTCAAATCTAAAGCCAATCTCAAAAACATTGAGAAATTAAGATCAAAAAGTGTTCCCCTTCAGGTAATAACAAAGGAAACAACAAAATCGTCAGATGCAAGATGCCAGTTTGTGTCCAAGTGAGTTAGACATACCGCTTGAAAAAATGACAAAGATGTGTCATTTTTTTAAGCACTAGCCGAAACCCACCGTAGCATACGGTGTTGTAAGAATAAAAACAGAAAAAAAAAAACAGAAAACTGTGAGAAAGGAATTTCAGAAATCAAGAAGAAATAAATACTTCTTGAAAGACGCAATTCTGAATAGGTGTTTTGGTGGAGACGACAGATAATGAGTCGAAAGATCTAACCCTAGAAAAAGCCACGTACAACTGACCGTGGCTGAAGACTGGTTGGTGAATTATTATGAAGAGTAAACAGCATGTGGCTATGAGGAAAGCCACGCTTCTGAAATTCGATTACGTAAACATAATCAATAACAACCTCAAAAAGATGTTGTTGTAGAATGTCTCCAAGTAATTCCTGCAGCTTAATACAAAAGACTCGTACTACAATATCAGGTCTGTGCTCCGGTCTTTGGGTATCCGAGAGTGCATGTAGAATTTCCGGCCAAGAAGGATTACATGTGAAAAGTGATAAATAAATGAGGCTGTCCGAATTAAGGTACTATGGCCATGGCATCCTGCTAGTTTTGTTGCATGTATCTTGGCCTTCTTGGAAATGTGGACGGTAATATGATCATTTTGCCTACACGTACGTTATTCTCACTGTTTGCTTGCAGTGCATCTGACAGTCCTTAGTATTGTTCCACACGCCAATCTTGTTGATCTAATCTGAGATAGTCGAGACACGCACCCTCCATTTTAACATACGCATCTACGACGTGCTGTTGGAATAGTTCGCGGCTAGAGTGCAAAATACTAAATGTATTCCCCATTGCTAATCTGTATGCGTAAAATTGGCATTGAGTGAGCCTTATTCGCTTGGCGGTTTTTTTATTGGGAACATGTTGTAAATCTTTGTGCCAGCCAATGTCTCCATAAGGGAATAAAAGTGGGTAAACCATAGCATTGCAATTCATATTGAGCGTTGAAATCTGTTTACAGGAATTGCCTATGGAATAGATGCAAATGTCCCTTTCGGCAGGCGGTTCACCATCTTCTCCGCCGAAAATTACTGCAACATTGGTGTGACATGTCGGGCATCGTATCGTCATAAATCCTGCCCAGGGTTTTCATCGAAAAGCATTCGGAAAGATGCTATTGGATTGGACTGATTTCATGCATGTGTTTGTATGATTTAGCAAAGGGTTTGATGGTTCTGAGCATGGAATCTAGCTGGAGAAGTACATTTTCGCTGCATGCAGAGTATGCTTTATTTTGTAAACATACTTCAGAAGCTTGGCGAGAAATACCATGTTGGCTGTGTGTGGGCGGGACCGGTTTTGAAGAGGAGCAGCTGGCAGCATGAGGAAGGGTTTGGAAGAGGACGAATAGGAATTTGAGAAATGCTGTGTCGGCTGCGTGTGGGCTGGACCGGTTTTGAGGTGAAAGCAGGAAAGAAATACCGTATATGCTCCAATAAACACCGAGTCTCTTATTGTCGCCAGTCTCTAATAAGCGCCGGGCTTCAGAGGAGACGCGGTCAAGTAGTAGCCGGGTCTTTGATATTTACCAACTGCATTACATTGTAAGCGTCTGTATCTTTGCATGTGTAATACATGTGCATGTCAGCACGTTGCATATATAAAAAACTAGCAAAATACCCGCACTTTGCAGCGGAGAAGTAGTGTGTTGAAGAAGTAGTGTGTTAAAGAAGTAATGAAAAAGAAAAGGAAACATTTTGAAAATAACGTAACATGATTGTCAATGTAATTGTTTTGTCACTGTTAGGAGTGTTGCTGTCATCTATACTAATAAAAGGCAAAGCCCTCACTCACTCACTCATCACTAATTCTCCAATTTCCCGTGTAGGTGGAAGGCTGAAATTTGGCAGCCTAATTCCTTACAGTTACATACAAAAGTTAGGCAGGTTTCATTTCGAAATTCTACGCGTAACGGTCATAACTGGAACCTAATGTCGTCCATATACTGTGTATGGCCATAGCCTGCAGCTCGGTCGCCGTATGAGGTGGAGTTGCAACTCGCATCATCACGCCTCCCACGTAATGGAGTGCCTGCCCATATAAGGTAAATATTTGCGGGTGAAGGACTGTGCTTAGCATATTCATAAGTGCAGCAGCTGCGGAAACCCTCCCTCAGTGAAAGTGCGAGAGAAACTTTTAAGTGCCGGGTCGGAGCTAAAATTAAATAAAGCCGTGGACATGTTTAATCCGATGGTTGTGCTGCTTCCAGACATGTATTTTCATATTAAAGCATTTAACCAATCACATTTCAGCCGTTATTTGTTGCCAGGCAGAGGGGCCTTCACAATCCGTTCTGCAGGCCCTCTAACACAGAATAAATGTCAATTAAACTGTTGCTTCAACCAATCAGATTTTGAGTTGGTGTCAATAGGGCCCTCTAGCAGGCGTACGGCAACATCACCGTATTTAGACCCATTGACTGGATAGAAGCCAATATGAGGAACTCTACGAGGCCACTAAACGCACCACAGGCGCTCCGAACGCAAGATCCTCGTGCGCACTACTGCCAACTCCATGGCAGGATTCTGGACAATATTTGCCAGACACAGACCGGATTTCAAGACCATGAAAAACTGATGTTTGTCACGTTCCTCGACCCCGAGAAGTATCGGGAATACAAGAAAAATTTCCCGCATGCAGCCTTCTCCAGTTTAACACAAGAGCCACGCAGCAGTTTTTGATCACGGCTAAAAAAAGAATAGACTGTAATGTATGCCATGGATGATTTTGCAGGAAATTCTCCCACTGATCTGAATGAGAGCATAAGGCAGCTGTACACATTGTTATATTTGGCGGGGACCATTCCCGTGTACACTGCTTCTGTCGAGCGCACATTTTCAGCCCGAAAGCGAATTAAAACTTATGGCAGAAATACGACAGGGCAGATTCGACTTTAAGCATTAGCTTCGATGGCGATAGAAAGAGACTTTTTGATGAAACTGAAGCACACGGATAATCTGTACGACATAGTAATTGAACTGTTTGAGGAAAGAGAGGAGGATGGATTTTGTTTACAAATAATCTGAATTTTTGGTGAGTAAAATGTTGTGATTTTCCTAAATAATATTGCAAATTTCTGAGTTAATATTGATGATTTTTTGTGTGTCGTGGCTGTAGCTGCAGTAGAAAGGAACTTGTTGACCCCTGGTTTGTCTAGTCAATAAAGGCATTTATTGTGGCTACAGGTGTTATCTATCTGTGATGCAGCGGCTCTTTATACTGTATTTATGCATATTAAGATGGTTTTTATAACCATAAATTAGATTTTGAGGGGCGGGTTGATTCAGACGGAGCACTACTGAAGGCCTGGGTGTGAAATGCACAGTCCGCCACTGGGATGATATGTAAATTTGATGAACATTACAACCCGAAAATAAACGAAACTGTAGAGAGGTTCAGATTATACTTCTCCCAGTGCGTCTCTCTAAATACCCTGTGCGGGAACATTATCATCAGGCTTAAAAATCTTATTGCATAGTGAAAACTTTGATGAATGAAACCTGTTATCTTTACAACGGTTGACAAACACGGAATGTAACTTCAAAACAACACGTCCTCCAAATACGAACCTGATTGAAAGAAATAATGATAATCATCTCATTGATGACAGCAACACTCATAACAGTCACAAAACAATTACATTGACAATCATGTTACGTTATTTTTAAAATATTTATTTTTCATAACTTCTTTAACACACTACTTCTCCGCTGCGAAGCGCGGGTATTTTGCTAGTCTATACTAATAAAAGGCAAAGCCCTCACTCACTCACTCACTCACTCATCACTAATTCTCCAACTTCCCGTGTGGGTGGAAGGCTGAAATTTGGCAGGTTCATTCCTTACACCTTCCTTACAAAAGTTGGGCAGGTTTTATGTCGAAATTCTACGCGTAATGGTCATAACTGGAAGCAGTTTTTCTCCATTTACTGTAATGGAGATGAGCTTCAACGCCGTGGGGGCGGAGTTTCGTGTGACATCATCACGCCTCCCACGTAATCACGCAGTACATAGAAAACCAGGAAGACCTCAAAAAAGCGCTGAAGAAAACATGCATTATATAATTGAGAAGGCAGCGAAACAATAAGAAGCGAGCGAGTGACATATACAACCATATTCATGAGTTCTGCTACTTCGGAAACAAAGCACGATGTAAACCTACACTTTAAATTAAGTTCATAGACAGGCTGCGCTGGCGTTTGTAATTTAGTGCCTGCCCATATAAGGCCGTCCGTCAGCGGCAATCCAATAGCAAACTCCCACTAAATATTCACGGGTGAAGGACTGTGCTTATGGAGAGGAAGATGAGATGGTCAGGGTGGTGTTTGACACAAACTCAGCGAAACTGCGAGAGAAAGTTTTAAGTGCCAGGACTAAGGTAACATTAAATACAGCCATGGACATAGCACGAGATGGCACCAGCACAGCTGGGAACCTTCGATGCATGTACACCGAGTGGCTCACGTGAACTGGCGCAGTGCACAGATAAAAGCAACAGTTCCAAAGAGCTGAACAAAACCGAATTACACAATTGAAAAGGCAGCAAAAATATGAAGCGTCTGTACATACAAGCATATTCATAAATCCAACTACTGCGGAAACAAAGCACACGTTGGAAAAAGTCAATGTCCGCTAAAGGAAGACAGTGTAAAAAACCCGTGCATGCAGTGTGTCAGGTCTCAGATAAAGAAGAAGACGAGCTGTTTATTGATGCAGTAAGAAACGAATCGATGAATGAAACCTGTCATCTTTACAGCGATTGACAAACACGGAATGTAACTTGAACACAACACATCCTACAAATACGAACCTGATTGAAAGAAATAATGATAATCAAATCCTTGATGACAGCAACACTCAGTAACACTCACAAAACAAATACTGTATATTGACAGTCATGTTACGTTATTTTTAAAATGTTCCCTTTTCTTTTCTAGCTTTTTAACACACTACTTCTCGCTGCGATACGGGTATATATATATGTATATATATATCCCGATCTACATACTCGAATAATGGATACTTTATTAGCCATCAATGATTGTTTTGGTAAAGCCATACTCAGTGTATTCATTAGATGAGCGGTAAAAAGTAAGAGCGAGGGAGGATGACTTATTGAGGCATGCAGGCTGTAGTCTTGCGTCAACTCTATCTGAATTGCGATCACATTTGAAAAAATATATCTTTTCAAGTTCTATTTAGTCCATATGTGTCAAACTCAAGGGCGGGCCACATCCGCCCGGTGTAATTATATCCGACCCGAGATCATTTTATATACTGTATTATTGTTATTAATGGCCGGGTATATGAAGCGCTGGTAACACAATAAACTACAGATCCCATAATGCAGCGCTTCAGCTGCCTTGCGAACACTTACGCGTTAATCAAGTCTACCTTATGATGCTGCAAGTTATTGCGAAGCTAGCTCACACGATGCTGAAGAGAAAAGTTGATTCTGAAAATAGAGCCTTTAAAACCGATGGGAGGCTGAGTATATGTTTACTGAACCCGTGTGTCTCATTTGTGGAGCTAATGTGGCTGTAATTACAGAATTTAATCTAAGGCGGCACTATGAGACAAAACATCAGGGTAACCTGAATGCAATGCAGAAGATACAGAAAGCAGAAGAATTAAATAAGAATCTGACACTTCAGCGGACGTTTTACCGTGCACAATCACAAAGTGATTTCAAGTGAAGCTGCTTTTATGGGAGACACAAATGCACCAGTGCAATTTGCCCCACTTTCCCTGTTGCCAAGTAATGTTAAACCAAGTCGTCACTACGGTGTTCCCAAATCGCACTTTGCTGATAAACTGGCGCACTGAGTTTGCACGGTGCTTTGGTGACTTTGAAGAACAAAAAAAGTCCGTCTACATGCGGCTCGAACCTTGTGCATGTTTGGTAGCACATATCTGTGTGAGAAGCTCTTCTCAGTGATAAAGACTAACAAAACAGCACACAGGAGTCGCCTCACTGATGAGCACCTGCAATCCATCCTGAGAATCTCCACAACACAGAACCTCACACCAAACAGAAACGAACTTGTGCCAAAAAGATGCCAGGCGTCCAGCTCTAAAATGACATATGAGCAAAGACAACTGAATGATTTGATTTGTTATTGCTGAAAGGAACACATTTTATTTATATTTCCAGGTTTTGTTATGCAGCATGTTCATATTTGAATTTGTATAATTTTGACAGGATATATTTTTATGGAGAGCAAAATCTTTTGGGATATTTAAAATCTAAGTTTATTTTTTATATAAAATTACATAAGAGTAAAGAAATTTGAATGTTTGTTCTTTTAACGTTTACTTTATTTCTAACTTGTATAATTTAGACAGGATATATTTTTATGGAGAGCAAAATATTATAAGTTGTTTAAGGTTTGAGTTGATTTATTCAGAATAATATTCCTGTCTGTTTTTACCATTCCTACCAAAGATATTTCTGTCGACTAAATAAAAATTCCTTCTATTTAAAATTTAAATAGAACTTGAACAAATACTATAGTTCATAATATCCACGCAGACTTGCACGTAAGAGCGGGAGTTATCCGTTTTAACAAGCAGCGTATTGCACTGATACGAAATAGCTGTGTGTGTATATATGTAGATATGTATGTATATGTATATATATGTTTATATATGTGTGTGTATATATATATATATATATATATGTATTTGTGTGTATATATATATATATATATATATATATATATATATATATATATATATATATATGACAACAACACTCATCACTCACAACAGTGACAAAACAATTACATTGACAATCATGTTACGTTATTTTCAAAATGTTTCCTTTTCTTTTTCATTGCTTCTTTAACACACTACTTCTCCGCTGCGAAGTGCGGGTATTTTGCTAGTATGTTATAATTGAATAAGTAAATTTTATTGAAGTATCGGACCCCTTCTCTCTGATTTTTGCACACTTATTCTAAAGAACCCCTTGAACCATTTTCCCCAAATCAAAATAGTATGTATATATGTGTGTGTGTATATATATATATATATATATATATATATATATATATATATATATATATATATATATATATATATATATATATATATATGACAGCAACACTCATCACTCACAACGACAAAACAATAACATTGACAATCATGTTACGTTATTTTCCTTTTCTTTTTCATTACTTCTTTAACACACTACTTCTCAGCTGCAAAGCGCGGGTATTTTGCTATATATATATATATATATATATATATATATATATATATATATATATATATATATATACACACTGTTTATATACAGTAAAACCTAAATATTATTTTAAAGATATTGAGTGTCTCCGATAGCACATATGTTACAGCCATTACGATAGACATACCACCAGCAATAAATACGTACAATACAAGAAAAATAGTATACAGTAAATGTGTGTACAGTGACACTAAACGCGCGTACATGTACTAAGCACTGTAAGTAGAAAATTAATTATGGTTACTCACCAACAATGACACGATGACTTGTCCGATAACAATGAGTTTTATTTTACTGCACAACAAAGGAGAGCATTACAGCCCTTAAAGGAGCCACTTCAGGCGATTGTGTAGCACTGCCGTTGTTCTTCTTCTGGCAGTCTTCAATGCAAATCCCTAAAGCAGTTTCCATCCGGACTACTGCCTTATTACATCCACTTACAACTCGTTTTGCACCCTGGTTAAAAGGACACTGCGGCCGTAGATCTTATATTCCTTTCCTACTTTTTAAATAAAAGAATCGTAGCCTTCAATAAATCCAAAGCGTTTACCTTTTCGCAATCATTAACATCTTCCGTTTGCACTTGGGCACGGCCCTGAAGCAGTAGCAGATCGTTTTGGAGCCATAATGAAGGGCTTGACTATGCACAAAGATAAACACAAAAGAGCACAACTCTTTACACAGCGAAACACGTTGATGCTGAATGAGTGAGACGAGACTTCCTGATTAACACTGCATTCAGCAGGCAGGAACTTAACTGCGTGCTCTGATTGGTTAGCTTCTCAGTCATCCGCCAATAGCGTCCCTTGAATGAAATCAACTGGGCAAACCAACTGAGGAAGCATGTACAAGGAAGTAAAAAGACCCACTGTCCGCAGAACCCGCGAAGCAGCGAAAAATCTGCATTATATATTTAGTTATGCTTTCATAGAAAATCCGTGATAGAGCGAAACCCTTGAAAGTCAAAGCGATATAGCAAGGGATTACTGTATATACACACACACACACACACACACATTATATATATATATATATATATATATATATATATATATATATATATACACACATATATATATACACATATATATATATATATATATACACACATACATACCTATCTACATCATATATACACACACACACATACATACATACACACATATATATAATTTGTGTGTGTGTATGTGTGTGTGTGTGTATATATACACATACTTGTGTGTATGTTTGTATGTGTCTATATGTGTGTGTATAGGTTTGGTCACTGAGTGCAAGGGAAAAATAATAAATTATAGTCTATAAGTTATTAAACAGTAAAACATTAACGTTTTAAGAAGTACAGGTACATTGAAATTACATTTTCTATGTGAACGTTCAAATTTGTGCCTCTGCTAATGTGCCTTACCGGCATTTAAAGAAAATTAGTTTTGTGTCCTCTGCAGTGTTAAGAGAAAAGGCTTTGGTTTGGGATAAAAGGAAAAAGGTGTAAAGAAAGGAAAGTTGCCTTTTCTTTTATATAGTATAGAGATGTGTTCGCTGACGTTATGATCGCCTTTTGGGGACAGTCGCGGTGGGTCTTGTGTAGACTGGTGAGACGTCCCGCCATTAATGGGCTGTGATGGCACTGTCTGTCCTCCACTCCTGTGCGTGTCTTCATAATCCGAGCTGAGGACCTCATAATCGTATACATGCAAAAGAAAGTGTGAATCGCCTTAATATTATTTTGCCGTGGTGTAGAAAAGGGGTCCGTGTTTGCACTTGTCTGGGCTATAGCGCAGGGGGAGGATGAAAAAAATTAAAAGTGCTCACTTTGACTTAAGGCAGAAGCGCAGTCAGCGTCTCAAAGGCCAGCACAGCTATGCACGCGCGCTGGCTGCTCGACTTTTGCTGGGCAGGAGACCCCAGTTTTTGTACACACGTTCATGATATCAAAAGTCTCAGCGCTCTTTGGAGGTCATTCATATATATATAGCAAAATACCCGCGCCTCGCAGCGGAGAAGTAGTGTGTTAAAGAAGTAATGAAAAAGAAAAGGAAACATTTTAATAATAACGTAACATGATTGACATTGTCATGAGTGTTGCTGTCATATATATGCCTGCCTAAATAAGTCACCCTCGCTTTGCTCTTACTTTTTACCGTTCATTTAATCATGGCTAGTGGCGGAAAAATTATAAAATGGAAGGAGGATGGCTTTACCAAAACAATTATTGATGGCGAATCGATTATTCATAAAGCTTGAATTGGTGATCTGTTTTTCTGTGTTAACCTCATATTTTTTCATACTTCTCAAACTAAGGTGGTGCGAGGGTAAAATGAATCGGGATGCGCTGATCAATGTAATCGGTGTACCAGGAAATCATGCATTGACAAAAGCTCCCCTTTGCTTGTAATGCAAAGTGTGATTAAATGCATTATTTTTTAACGCATTATGGAGCACATGCATCGAAGCTTCTCAGCTGTGCTTGTGCTAAGAAAAGGAAAGATTTTAAAAATAACGTAACACGATTGTCAATGTGACCTTTTGTAAGTAGTGCCTGGAGGATTCAGTGTGTAGAAACTCTAGAGACAGCGTGTGTATTAACTTGTGGATTTTTCTGTGAGTATTTGGTGGCAGTCTGACGAAGTTGCTTCGGAAGACGGCGTTAGCCACGGAGCTCAGCTCAGAGCGAAATAAGATGAATGGGAGGGGAGATGATGACGTGACTCCCCCACCCGCCTTAACTGTCAATCCCCCACAAACACAGTCTCGGAATTTGCATAAGCACACCCTTCACCTACAATTTTAACTTAGTTACAAAGTGATCAAAACTCTCGTTTATATCCTGCGTCCTCTCATTAAACTTGTATCCTGCATTACCTGTGGGCATGTGAAACGCCAGCGGTAGCCTGTCTATGAACTTAATTTAAAGTTTAGGTTTACACCTTGCTTTCTTTCCGAGGTAGCAACACTCATGAATATGGTAGTATATGTCACCCGCTCGCTTCTTATTGTTTCGCTGCCTTCTCAATTATATAATGCATGTTTTCTTAAGCGCTTTTTGGAGGTCTTCCTGGTTTTCTACGCACTGCGTTGACAGTCAGTTCACGTGATTACGTGGGAGGCGTGATGATGTCACACGAAACTCCGCCCCCCACGTCATTGCAGCTCAACTCCATTACAGTTAATGGAGAAAAATACCTTCCAGTTATGACCATTAGGCGTAGAATTTCGAAATGAAACCTGCCCAACTTTTGTAAGTAAGCTGTAAGGAATGAGCCTGCCAAATTTCAGCCTTCTACATACACGGGAAGTTGGAGAATTAGTGATGAGTGAGTGAGTGAGTGAGTGAGTGAGGGCTTTGCCTTTTATTAGTATAGATATATATATTTCTGAGCTATCAACCCCTACCAGGGGTCTTCATCAGAGGATAATGCTTAGACTTACAAGAATCAAAGGCAATATATAGCAATACCTTACAGGGGGTCGGTGGCTAGGTCTGTGTGGGGGGGTGAGGTTGTTGGGAGTAAAGTCTTGTTTATTAAGAATAAGTTCTTCTTAAGTTTGTATATGCTGGATTTATGTCCAAGTGTCTGTTGATGGCGTTCTCATTTGATAACCAGGATTCAGCCAGCTCTCTAGCACTTTTATTATTGGCTTTAAATTTTACTTGTACATCGTCCCAATTAAATGTATGTCCTGTTGATTTAGTATGCTTATAGATCAATGACAGTGCGTCCTTTCTTCTGACGGCGTTGCGGTAAAAAAAAAAAAAAAGAATCGCAACACGTATACAGGAACACCGCAACGCCGTCAGAAGAAAGGACGCACTGTCATATATATACATATACACATATATATACTGCTGAAAAGAATTAAAGGAACACTTTTTAATCAGAGTATAGCATAAAGTCAATGAAACTTATAGGATATTAATCTGGTCAGTTAAGTAGCAGAGGGGGTTGTTAATCAGTTTCAGCTGCTGTGGTGTTAATGAAATTAACAACAGATGCACTAGAGGGGTAACAATGAGATGACCCCCAAAACAGGGATGGTTTAACAGTTGGAGCCACTGACATTTTTCCCTCCTCATCTTTTCTGAGTGTTTCTTCACTAGTTTTGCATTTGGCTACAGTCAGTGTCACTACTGGTAGCATGAGGCGATACCTGGACCCTACAGAGGTTGCACAGGTAGTCCAACTTCTCCAGGATGGTATATGAATACGTGTCATTGCCAGAAGGTTTGCTGTGTCTCCCTGCACAGTCTCAAGGGCATGGAGGAGATTCTAGGAGACAAGCAGTTACTCTAGGAGAGCTGGAGAGGGCCATAGAAGGTCCATAACCCATCAGCAGGACCAGTATCTGCTCCTTTGGGCAAGGAGGAACAGGATGAGCACTGCCAGAGCCCTACAAAATGACCTCCAACAGGCCACTGGTGTGAATGTCTCTGACCAAACAACCAGAAAGACTTCATGAGGGTGACCCAAGGGCCCCATGTCCTCTAATGGGCCCTGAGCTCACTGCCCAGCAGCATGCAGCTCGATTGGCATTCGCCATAGAATACCAGAATTGGCAGATGCACCACTGGTGCCCTGTGCTTTTTACAGATGAGAGCAGGTTCACCCTGAGCATGTGACAGAAGTGAAAGGGTCTGGAGAAGCCATGGAGAACATTATGCTGTCTGTAACATCATTCAGCATGAGCAGTTTGGTGGTGGGTTAATGATTGTCTGGGGAGGCATATCCATGGAGGGTCACACAGACCGCTACAGGCTTGACAAAGGCACCTTGGCTGCCATTAGGTATCAGGATGAAATCCTTGGACCCATTGTCAGACCATATGTTGGTACAGTGGCTCCTGGTGCACGACAATTCCTGGCCTCATGTGGTGAGAGTATGCAGGCAGTTCCTGGAGGATGAAGGAAAATGCCTTGTTGATACTAGAGGTCAGAGGAGAATGGGCCGACTGATTCAAGCTGATAGAAGAGCAACTTTGACTGAAATAACCACTCGTTACAACCGAGGTATGCAGCAAAGCATTTGTGAAGCCACAACACACACAACCTTGAGGCGGATGGGCTACAACAGCAGAAGACCCCACCGGGTACCACTCATCTCCACTACAAATAGGAAAAAGAGGCTACAATTTGCACAAGCTCACCAAAATTGGACAGTTGAAGAATGGAAAAATGTTGCCTGGTCTGATGAGTCTCGATTTCTGTTGAGACATTCAAATGGTAGAGTCAAAATTTGGCATAAACAGAATGAGAACATGGATCCATCATGCCTTGTTACCACTGTGCAGGCGGGTGGTGGTGGTGTAATGGTGTAGGGGATGTTTTCTTGGCACACTTTAGGCCCCTTAGTGCCAATTGGGCATCGTGTAAATGCCACGGGCTACCTGAGCATTGTTTCTGACCATGTCCATCCCTTCATGACCACCATGTACCCATCCTCTGATGGCTACTTCCACCAGCATAATGCACCATGTCACAAAGCTCGAATCATTTCAAATTGGTTTCTTGAACATGACAATGAGTTCACTGTACTAAAATGGCCCCCACAGTCACCAGATCTCAACCCAATAGAGCATCTTTGGGATGTGGTGGAAAGGGAGCTTTGTGCCCTGGATGTGCATCCCACAAATCTCCATCAACTGCAAGATGCTATCCTATCAATATGGGCCAACATTTCTAAAGAATGCTTTCAGCACCTTGTTGAATCAATGCCACGTAGAATTAAGGCAGTTCTGAAGGCGAAAGGGGGTCAAACACCGTATTAGTATGATGTTCCTAATAATCCTTTAGATGAGTATATATATATATATATATATATATATACTAATAAAAGGCAAAGCCCTCACTCACTCACTCATCACTAATTCTCCAACTTCCCGTGTAGGAAGAAGGCTGAAATTTGGCAGGCTCATTCCTTACAGCTTACTTACAAAAGTTGGGCAGGTTTCATTTCAATTTCTACGCCTAATGGTCATAACTGGAAGGTATTTTTCTCCATTAACTGTAATGGAGTTGAGCTGCAATGACGTGGGGGGCGGAGTTTCATGTGACATCATCACGCCTCCCACGTAATCACGTGAACTGACTGTCAACGCAGTGCGTAGAAAACCAGGAAGACCTCTAAACAGCGCTTAAGAAAACATGCATTATATAATTGAGAAGGCAGCGAAACAATAAGAAGTGAGCGAGTGACATATACTACCATATTCATGAGTGTTGCTACCTCGGAAAGAAAGCAAGGTGTAAACCTAAACTTTAAATTAAGTTCATAGACAGGCTACCGCTGGCGGTTCACATGCCCACGGAATGCGGGATACAAGTTTAATGAGAGGACGCAGGATATAAACGAGAGTTTTGATCACTTTGTAACTAAGTTAAAATTGCAGGTGAAGGGGTGTGCTTATGCAAATTCCGAGAGACTGTGTTTGTAGGGGATTGACAGTTAAGGCGGGTGGGGGAGTCACGTCATCATCTCCCCTCCCACCTCATTTCGCTCTGAGCTGAGCTCCGCAGACTTGCAGAAGCAACTTTGTGACGCTGCCACTCAATACTCACAGAAAAATCCACAAGTTAATACACACTCTGTCTCTAGAGTTTCTTCACACTGAATCCTCCAGGCACTACTTAAAAAAGGTTACATTGACAATCGTGTTGCGTTATTTTTAAAATCTTTCCTTTTCTTAGCACAAGCACAGCTAAGAAGCTTTGATGCATGTGCTCCATAACGCGTAAAAAATAATGCATTTAATCACACTTTGCATTACAAGCAAAGGGGAGCTTTTGTCAATGCATGATTTCCTGGTACACCGATTACATTGATCAGCGCACCCCGATTCATTTTACCCTCGCACCACCTTAGTTTGAGAAGAAGTATGAAAAAATATGAGGTTAACACAGAAAAACAGATCACCAATTCAAGCTTTATGAATAATCGATTCGCCATCAATAATTGTTTTGGTAAAGCCATCCTCCTTCCATTTTATAATTTTTCCGCCACTAGCCATGATTAAATGAACGGTAACAAAGCAAGAGCAAAGCGAAGGTGACTTATTTAGGCAGGCATATATATGACAGCAACACTCATGACAATGTCAATCATGTTACGTTATTATTAAAAGGTTTCCTTTTCTTTTTCATTACTTCTTTAACACACTACTTCTCCCCTGCGAGGCGCAGGTATTTTGCTATATATATAATATATGAATTACCTCCAAAGAGCGCTGAGACTTTTGATATCATGAACGTGTGTACAAAAACTGGGGTCTCCTGCCCAGCAAAAGTCGAGCAGCCAGCGCGCGTGCATAGCTGTGCCGGCCTTTGAGACGCTGACTGCGCTTCTGCCTGTACGCGCGCTACCCGATTCATTTTACCTTCACATCTCCTTGGTTTGGGATGTATGAAAAAATATTAGGTTAACGCAGAATCATGTTACGTTATTTTTAAAATTTTCCCTTTCTTAGCACAAGCACAGCTGAGAAGCTTCGATGCATGTACTCCATAACGCGTTAAAAAATAACGCATTTAATCACACTTTCAAATCCAAGCAAACGTGAACTTTTGTCAATGCATGATTTCCTGGTACATCCATTACACTGATGCACACATCACAGCTACAAAAATGTTAGAGTCGGAATAAAGCGCGTTCCTACGACTGATCATTTCGACTACCCGAGCGAAGCCTTGATAAAAGCATGGTTTTGTGCACACTGAAAAGCAAGCAAAATTAGATGCATTACAGAAAGCGGACTTTGTGGCTCTTACTGGAGATCATTGGACTTCCGTGACCGTTAGTAATTCTAATTACATCTAATTACAAAATGTTCAATGATCACACTGTTTTAGCCTAATGTACAAAATAATTTTGGCTAAGGTTACTCAGAGTTTAAAGAGTAAGCTGGTCAAATTACCTTTATGTTTCTGACTTATTTTTTTAAGAAGAAAAACTGCACTTTATGTTGAAATTTTGGTTATTATTATTTAAAGACAATACTATTCTGAAAATCTACTTAAAGTACTTAAACTACCACTTTTTTTTTTTAATTCTGCCCAATTTTAACCAGGGATGATATTTTTGTTTCTGTTTTGAATTCAAATGCAGTTTAAAAGCTTTTTTTTCAGAAATTAAAACAGCTTCAGTTTACAATATTCATGTCCATGTCTATTATTTGATTCTGTCGCCCACTTAAACCGTTTTAAATTAAAAAAAAAATTTGCGATTTGGGGCAAATTTACGTGTGCATTACATACGATTAATCAAGATTAATTCTTACACAGCCTCTAATTAATTGGATTAATTTTTTTTAATCGAGTCCCACCCCTAATATATATATATATGTAGATATATATGTAGATTTGTATATATATGTGTATATATATGTATATGTGTATATGTATATATATATATATATATATATATAACTATATATATGTGTATAGATGTGTGTATATATATATATATATATATATATATATATATATATATACTGTATATATGCCAGCAACACTCATGACAATGACAAAACAATTACATTGTCAATCATGTTACGTTATTATTAAAATGTTTCCTTTTCTTTTTACTTCTCCGCTGCCAATCGCAGGTATTTTGCTATATACAGTATATATATATATATATATATAAAATATAAATAGATAGATATGACAACAACACTCATATCAATGACAAAACAATTACATTAACAATCATCTTACGTTATTTTTAAAATGTTTGCTTTTCTTTTCATAACTTCTTTAACACACTACTTCTCAGCGAGTATTCTGCTAGTATATATATATATATATATATATATATATATATATATATATATATATATATTTTGCTGGGGGTGCCAGAATCCATCGAGGAAGAAAAATGAAAAACATTATTTGTACAAAATCTTAATTTATCTATCCATTACTAAATAATTAAATGGGCAGGCTATTTCGTATACGCTGCTTGTTAAAACGGATGACTCCCGCTCTTACGTGCACTTAGTTCATAATACCCACGCAGCACTATCGTATCTGTTCAAGTTCTATTTAAATTTTAAATATAAGTAATTTTTATTTAGTCGACAGAAATAAGTCTGCCTCCTGCTTGCCTCAATAAGTTACCATCGCTTTGCTCTTACTTTTTTACCGTGGCTAATCGCGAAAAAATTAGAAAATGGAAGGAGGATTACACAGAGTATGGCTTTACCAAAACAATTATTGATGGCGAATAAAGTATCCATTTTTCATAAAGCTTCAATTGGTGATGTGTTTTTCTGCATTAACCTCATATTTTTTCATACATCTTCTCAAACCAAGGGGGTGCAAAATCGGCATTGTCCGTCACAGGGGGTGCGAGGGTAAAATGAATCGGGAAGCGCTGATATATATGTATGTGTGTGGGTATATATATATATATATACTAGCAAAATACCTGCGCTTCGCAGCGGCAAAGTACTGCCTTAAAATTTTAATTAAGAAGAAAATTAAACCTTTTTAAACTGAGGGAAAATATACCAATAATTATTTGTTAAGGATCTCTTTGTATACCACATTGCGAGTTCGGCCCTCCGGTTGTAATATGACCAAACTGTGCGCTGAGCTTACTCTTGAGCATGCAACGTACAGTTGGCCATGTGAACAGTAATCTTGTTTCATATCTCACAGCTTGGATTGCTGCTGTCATAATCGGTTTGAGTTTCATGGTTTGTTTCAATTACGGCAGTATTTGTAGGACTTGTGTTGAAGAGACATTCGGCATCTGTCAAGCGTTTTAAGTATACAACCGGTTTCATCGATAACTTCACATCCAGCTTTTGAGAGTTTAAACATTCATAAACATCAAAGTATCCACTACTGAAATCGTCACCTGTCAATCTAAGATGTTTAAGAGGCATTGGCGGTTGTCCAAAGGTGTAAAATATTTGGCCATTTCGGTACACTTGAAAGCGACAACCAAACAATTCACTGGCAGCCATCAACGCACATGCAGATGCATAGGTGAAGGGCTTAAGCATTTCACTCTTACAGGTATAGTGCTCCTGTATAGTATAATTATCTCCTGTACCGTCATCAGTCCACACCTTGAACCTGTCCCAGTCACTCAATACATAAGACACAATGTTCCTCCGGATATCAAGAGTGAGCCTGATATGGCCGTGCAATATGTAACAAAGAGAATGGAAAAGGTAGGTGCTATCTCTGGGCATGGAAAACACTCGGTAAGTGACAGTTCTTTGATGGATGGTGATCAACTCGATAGACATGTTAATGGGGGTACGGTTGGAACGATAAAGGAAATGGGTGCCTGAACAATGTAAAGTAAGTCTAAAATACCTACACAATAACTATAATCGTAATAAATGAACAATAAAACAGCGGAGAAGCCGTGGATTAAATAAAAAGGCTGTAGTTATCAGCAGGGAGACGTGAATCCCGTGGCGAAGCAAGGAAGGGAATGTAGAGACCAGAGCGACGGACGGCCTTATATAGGTAGGCAGCCAACAACGTGGGAGGCATTGGGATGGGGGACCCAACGCCGCCTCACACGGTGACCGAGCTGCAGGCTATGGATGTATATATGTACGTAAGTAGGATTCAGTTAGCGTTGGGAACCCGCGTACCAAATTTCTTGAAGATGGGCCCATAAGTAACAAAGACCGTTGAAAAGTTCAATATGGCGGCTGACAGTGGCATCATACCACCGAAATAAGTACCAAATTTCAGCCTTCTACCTACACGGGAAGTTGGAGAATTAGTGACGTTGGAAAGTTCAATATGGCGGCCGACAGTGGCATCATACCACCGAAATAAGTACGTACATTGGTTTCGGTTAGCGCAGGGAAGTTGCCTACCAAATTTGTGAAGATGGAGCCATAAATAAAAAAGTTTAACATGGTGGATGTTGTCGACCGTTATAACCATTACGTGTAGAATTTCGAAATGAAACCTGCTTAACTTTTGTATGTAGGCTGTAAGGAATGAGCCTGCCATATTTCAGCCTTCTACCTACACGGGAAGTTGGAGAATTAGTGATGAGTGAGTGAGTGAGTGAGTCAGTGAGGGCTTTGCCTTTTATTAGTATAGATTGTAAACGAGGAGGAGCGCAGTCTGAAAATGAGAGCAGCCAAACTCATTTACCCGGTGTCTTGGAACAATATTTGGACGTGTTCTTCGAAATATTTGTGACGACAAAATATATATTGTAACTGATGAAACCACTGATACCCGAGACCACATAGTTCTCATCATAGTGATAGGCAAGTCATTTGGCTGTACGGCAATTCTTTTATGTAGGCAGTTCAAACTGTACGTGATGTGAATCATTTAACTGATTAAATTATACAGGTATTTAACCGGTATTAACAGTCTTTCCCGTAGAAAAATGTTATTAGTGAACGGCACTGATTGTTAACAGGTTCCCTTTTAAAAATTAAAAACGATGTTTCGGGATTTAATAAATGTTTTGCCTCTCGGTGACGAGGCACGTAAGGTCCACATTTGATTCTTCCGTTATAAATTCGGCTTTTCCTATGATGCAATGAGCCCTTAAAAGTGTGTCACTCTTTTTTTTCTAAAAGTGAAGTTAACCTTCATCTCAGAAGAATGCACCAAACTAGTAACAGTTCTTACAATTCTGGAGGGTACTCACTGTCCTACTGCAATCTCAGCATACAGCATCATGGAGGATCTGGGCTCGTACCTGATGAATGGAACTGTAAAATAAGGTTCAGTACTAGTGTGCTGTTTCATTAAAAGAAATGTAAAGTACCATTTCATTATTGTTTGTTTTGTTGTAGCGGTTACTACTTTCTTACAGTAAAAAAACAAAAAAAATAAAGTCAAAATCAGAATCAAGGAAAAATAAAACGAAAACCAAAAATCAAAAAAATGTGTAAAAAAACGGATTCCAAGCCTATATGTGAATAATTTAAAAAAAAAAGTAATTTCAAGCAGAAATAGCCATTAGAAACACTAGTAATGCAATGGTTATGTTTTTAAATCAATATAATGGTATCATAATTAAAGCTGTAAATTTCAATAAAAAAACATGAATATATAAGTTTCAGTTTAATCCTGATAACTCTGTACACTGTGTGCACAATTATTAGGCAAGTTGTATTTTTGAGGATTAATTTTAATATGGAACAAACACAGTGCTATCAGTCAATCCAAAATGTTAATAAACCTGAAACCTGAATGTTTCACAACGGAAATGTGAGTGTGAACATCATCAGGGGAATACATATGTGCGCACAATTATTAGGCAACTATTAGTGTGCCGATTTATTATGCAACTAAAGGAAAAATTAAAATTTTCCCATCTCACTTGTTTATTTTCTTGTTATAGTGAGAATAATAAACAAACACCTCAAAATTTACAAATAAACATCTCTGACATTTCAAAAAAAATAAATCAATCAATCAATCAATGACCAATATAGCCACCCTTCTTTCCAATAACAGTCATAAGCCTTTCCATTCATGGAGTCTGTCAGTTTCTTGATCTGTTGACGATCAGCTTTTTGTGGAGCAGTGACCAACTCTTCAGACACTTTTCAGAGAGGTGTATTGTTTTTCTCCCCCGTAAATCTAGCGTTTAAGAAGTGCCCACAAGTTCTCGATAGGGTTTAGGTCAGATGAGGAAGGGGGGCCATGTCATTATTCCTTCATCTTTAAGGCCTTTACTGGCTGGCCACGCAGTGGAGAACTTCGATGCAAGTGATGGAGCATTGGCCTGCATAAAAATCATGGTCTTTTTCCTGTATCAATGTTTGAAGAAAGTGTCTTCGAAAAACTGGCAGTAGGTTTGGGAGTTGATTTTGAGTTCATCTTCTATGCAAAAAGGTCCAACTAGCTCATCTTTAAAAATACCAGCTCATACCAGTACCCCACCTCCACGTTGGAGTGGAGCTCTGTGCCCATTACTGATCCACAGGTCCATCCATCTGGTCCATCAAGAGTCACTCTCATCTCACTCTCGGCCCATAAAACCTTTGAAAAAAATCTGTCTTCAGATATTTCTTGGCCCAGTTTTGACGTTTCAACTTATGTTTCTTGTTCAGTGGTGGTTGGGTTTCAGCCCTCCTTACCTTGGCCATGTCTTTGAGCACTGAACACCTTGTACTTCTGGGCACTCCAGGTAGGTTGCAGCTCTGGAATATGAAAGTACTGGAGGATAATGCGTTCCTGGTAGCTTCACGTTTGATTCTTCTCAAATCTTTGGCAGCTAATTTGCGTCTTTTGTTCTCAACACGTTTCTTGCGACCCTATTGACTATTTGCAACAAAATGTTTGATGGTTCTGTGATCACACACCAATATCTTAGCAATTCCAAAAGTGCTGCATCCCTCTGAAAGACTTTTTACAATTTTTGACTTTTCAGAGTTAAATCTCTTTTTTGGCCCATTTTGCCCGAGGAAAACTAGCTGCCTAATAATTCTGCACACCTTGATATATAGGGTGTTGATCTCCTTAGGCCACACCCTCCCTCATTACACAAATACACATCACCTGACGTGCTTAAATCCAATAAGCATTCAAGTTAATACAGCTTGGAGTTGGAATATACGCATTAAAAATGATGATATGGTCAAAATACTCACTTGCCTAAAAATTGTGCACACAGTGTATATGCATTTAATTATCAATATCATTCCTGGTGGCTCCGTAATCTGTACTAACCTCTACTTTCTCTTCTGTTCTTTTTCCAGTTTTCTGTGGTGGCAATCTGCGCCACCACCACCTGATCAAAGCACCGTGATGTCCCTACATTGATGGATTTAAAGGCCAGAAGTCCACATGACCATCATCAAGTTCTTTCATGTGAACCCTGAATACAATGAGGACTGATTGTGAGGCCATTTATGTTAGGTAGAATGCCTAGAGGGGGCTGGGCGGTCTCATGGCCTAGGAAGCCCTGCAGATTTTATTTTTTTTCTCCTTCAGCCATCTGAAGTTTCTTTTGGTTTTTGGCCATCGGACCTTACTTTTATTCCATGTTAATTAGTGTTCCCCAATTCTATTTTGCTATTTATTTTTCTTTTTTCTCTTTCTATATCATGTAAAGCACTTTGAGCTACATCATTTGTAAAAAAAAATGTGCTATATAAATAAATATTGTTGTTTTATACTGGACATGTATGGCACCAGCTGTGTTTTTTGTTCACCTTTGCTTCTATAAGAAACTACTTCTGGTGACGAGGTTTATGCTGCAGCTCCTTTGCTTCACACCCACTTTCCTCCTCCTGATCTCAGCTGAACCTCTCTACAAGGTTCTGCCCAAAACATTGATGATTCAATGAAGAAAAATCTGTCTGCACTGCCTCAATCTGTAGTGTTCATTTGTCTTCCTGCTACATGCTTGTGTCTCCCTAACTTGACATCTGAAATCAACGTTACAGGCTCTTTAAAGGGCTTGCAGTCCAGATAAGCATCTTGCATTTCTTTTATCATGTCTTATTAACCTAAACTTGTAAATATCTACACAACAAGCAATAAGATAGAAATACAAATGTAATACATATATAGATACAAAGAAATCATGAAAAAATTTGTTTTATTTGAGCACTGTTTTCTAACACAGCATTAGAAATGTGCATGTATGAATACAGACACTTCAAAACATAGATATTTAGAATTAGACTGTGCATAAGCCATTCGTTTTTGGACAGAAATATCCAATTACCTGCCAAATACAAAGTACTTACTACTCTCCAAGGTATAAGGTTTGTAAGCACTTGATTATTACTTGACAGTTCTTACTAAAATGGTGCTTATACAGTATATGGTTCAGATGCGTGGAGAGACCACAGATTTATTTTGCATGCAAAAAAGCCTATTGATAGAATATCTGAATGGACTTTTTCCCTGCATTCTTCATACTTTTGCAGGAGTGCTGCTTTGCAAAGTAAATGTAACTTGGCATTACATATTTGGGGTCTAAGACATTTTAAGCAAATTTTTAAATTTCTCTTTTTACACCATATAATGGGAAGCGTTTTCTTAACAATTGGCTCTTTAATAGCAATCATAATTTTTGTTCACAGATTTCCTTTTTTTGGTCATACAGGCATCTGTTGGCAAATGACTGTAAACCGACTGAAAGTTCTTTTCACTTTTGTGTCATGCTGCACGTCAAAAGAAGCTGCAGCTTGTATTTTCAGACATTCATTGGGTATACTAGTGTGGCTACTCTTGAGGTGTACAAAAAGGTTGCTTGTGTTGCCACACTTTGCATCAATGTACCTCTTACAAAGTTTACATATAACAGTAATTCGGTCACTGTTGGTAAATTAAAAATTTTATTCTCTGCTATAGGGCTGCAACTAAGGATTATTTTGGTAGTCGACTAATCGTTCAATTTATTTTTCCATTAGTCACGATTATTTCATGCCCGACTATTTTGATGCCTGTGATTTGTGGTTGCACATCCTGTTCTGGGCTCCAGTTCATGTCTTATCTCATCTGCTCACATCTGTCAACCTGTGAATGTCACCCTGATGTTCTGCATTAACATGATTAAAATTAATAATAATCAAATTAACCAGTGAAACATATGAATTTGAAAATAATCATATGTTTTTATATTAGTGTGGCCATCACAATAAAAAGAAATAAATTATACAAAACTAAAGTGCACGTAGTCTTTAACCAAAAAAAGTGCATTTAACTTAACCAAAAAATACATCGTTAAAACTGAAATGTTTTTCATATTTTAAAATAAATGACAAAATGTAGACAAACTATATAATGCAGTGTTCTTCTTTGAGTCTTTTAGTTTTGCACCCAGCTGTCATCTAACATGACATTGTGAGATGACAGCCGCAGATCTGCAGGCACAGGCAGATCTAATGACCTACAAAGATGGCAAGGGACGAGCAGGTGGGTGGGCAAATATTGCTAAAACTAATAGCAGGGGCGAGCAGAGTTCACAAGCAAAGAGTATGGGGAGGTGGGGTTTCAAGAGCGGGCTGTACATGGTAATAGCGGGGGTGTAGCAGCTTAATACAGTAGCAAGGAGAATGGAGCGGCGGGCGGGCGAGAGGGGGCTGTACATGCTAATAGCGGGAGCAGAGCGGCAGTTCACATGCAAAAAGTGTGCAGAAACCCTTAAAGCAAACACTGTGTCCTGAGCAAAAGTTTTGTCACTGAAATGCTGAGGGTTTTGTATGGAAGCGTATTAGGGCCACAGTGAAGAAAAAAAAAATACGGACAAAGTGAAGAAAAAAAAACTATGTCAAAAATAAAGTCTTGTTTATAAAGTTTATTCTCGACATTTCTACTTTATTCTTGCCGTTTATGTCAAGATTAAAGTCAAACATCGTAAACTAAACTTCATCATAAAATGAATATTTACTTTACTAGATTTTCTCAAACCTCGTCATAAGTTATATAGCACATTAAAGGCTTTGTGTGAAGTCTTCCCCGAGCCATGTTAAATCGGTAAGTGCTTCTTAAACTGTAATATTCACTTCATGATATTGATGCTCTCTGAACATTTAGAATGCTAAGATAAATACTTGATATAATTTTCATGATGAAATGAATTAAAGCATGTATTAATCATGTGGGGGCACGGCGTCGTGGAGGTTGCACTGCTGCCTCGCAGCAAAGTGGCCTCAGGTGTACCCTGCCTTGAATTTGCATGTTTTTCTGGTGGGTTACTCGGCGTGCTTCAGTTTCCTTTCAAAGTCATGTAGGATGTGGGGTTTTGTTATGTTATATTGACCCTGCTAGTGTATGTTTTGCTCGTATTTACCCTGCAATATGCTGGCGACTCGTTCAGGATTTGCTCCTGCCTCGCACACAATGCTTGCTGGGATGGGCGCAACCCTGAATGGATGGCATAATTAAACATGTATAACAAAGATTGTTTTTAAAGTTCTGAACACTCCGTGGGCTAAGTTTATAACTAGTTTTAATTTCACAAAGACGTTTATCGTGTGGTGATTGGTTATGTGGAGAAAGAAAAAGGAAGGATAGGAACTGGGGTTTTGGTACATCAGATAGCACACATGCAATAAAGAAAGCCCGCTCAGGAGAACATCCATTGAATTCTGTGTTCGCAAGAATCAGATCACAAACCCAACATTTACACAATATTTAAGTTAAACCTGTGCAATACCCATTCATACATTCAGTTTTTTGGAGCCTCGTCACACCTGCCATAAAGTTCTCTACAATGAACATACACCTGGGGACCCCTTACTGCGAGGGAGTAGCACTACCGCCTCACTACCGTGCATGTTTAATACCTGCTTTAATGCATTTCATCCTGAAAATGACATCAAGTATATATCTTAGCATTCTAAATTTTCAGAGATCAGGAATATCATGAAGTGAATGCATTCTGTGCGGTGATCCCTGCTGGTGCCTCCTCTTAGTGCGGAGGAAGTCAGTTTAAGAAGCGTAGTGATTAACAACTGTGTCGGGGAACACTTAACACAAAGCATTTAATGTGCTACATTAACTTCTGACAGGGTTTGAGAAAATCTAGAAAATTAATCATTGATTTTAGGATGAAGTTTAGTTTACAACATTGTACTTTAATTATAAAATAAAATATGACAATAAAGTGGAAATGTCGACTTTAATCTCGACATGAGTCAAAATGAAAGTGGAAATGTCGAGAATAAAGTCAACATGTCAACTTTGTTCTTGACGTATAGTTTGTTTTTTTCTTCTTCACCATTTCCCTAATACGATTCCGTTGGGCTATACCTCAAATAGCATTATAAATGCAAGTTGCAGTTTTATTACTTATGTATATAGTTTAGCTTGAAGCAAGGTCCATATTAATGCAATTTGCCTAAATGATGGTTCAATTGTTAAAGATGTCATCACCAAGATACACTTGTTTTATTTTATTTTAATTTTAGTTGGTGAATACTGTTTAATGCACCTGGGCATTAAGTAATAGTATTATTACTGGAAGTTGCATTATTTATTTTATTGCTATTGTTTATTAGTTTAAATATTATGGAGTTTAATGATGGTAAAGTTGTTTAAAAAGTCACTTTAACGTTTCAGTGGACAGAGATTAACATTAACAGAAAGTGTAGTTGGTTTACAAAAAATATATACTATTTATTCCTCTTCTAAAACATGTTCAGTGCAATACAACTTTTGACAAGCAGCTCTGAACATTTTACTAAGTGTAAATGCCTCTTTGGAAGGTTTAAAAAATGTTGTCAAAATTATAGTTTAAGTTGTTTGCAAAATTTGTTCAATAAAAAGGTTCTATATTTTGACTGTATCTGACATGCAATGTGATTCCTTCTCTTCATTAGTGCCACCCCCTTGAAAACTATCACTTTATGGGGCCATACAAACCTGTATTAATACCTTTGTGCACATTAAAATGTTTTTTTGTACAATGCTTATGACAGTGGAATAGGTTATTCTTAGCTAGTCTACTGCAGTAATTGCAGTGGAAAATGTGGTTAACATCCACTCATGCATGGGAAAAAAAATACCATTGAATACCGTGAAACCTGGATAATTTAGAAAAATAATGGGATATAGAATTTTGGTCATACCGGCCAGCTCCAAGACTGATCACAACATTCTATTGAAACACACAATCATGAGTTGCACCATGTTCTGGCAAGGAAAAGAAGATTCTACTTGAAGCTTGCAACCTGGACTGTTTGTAATACAACACTTGCCGTAACTATATATTTTATTTCCTCTTCAGCCATCTCTTTCCTTTTATTATTTTTAAGCTTCAATTTTTTAATTGATATCTCTTTCATGAATTATACAGTAATCCCTCGCTACTTTGCGGTTCACTTTTCGCGGATTCACAACTTTGTGGGTTTTCAAATATAGTAGTAGTATTTCCTAGTCTAAGAACAACAAAACAAGTTCGCTGACTAAGTGCATTGTAACACAGGCTGTGATTGGTACATGGGAGGGAGACGACAAATCACAGCTTCAAGCTTTCTAATCGAGCCCGTGATTGGTGCTTTGACTGATGCCCAGATCCCAAAGCACCTCCCCTTGTCTCTCTGTTGCGGCCATTTCGCTTCAAGCTTCTCGCCAAGCGGTTTATTTTACACTGTACTGTGTGTGATTTTTTTGTGGTTTCTTTGTGTTGAACTTCGGTTCAATTTTCACCCCTTGCAATGGCTCCCAAACGTGCTCCTTCTTCCAAGGCTGGTGCTGAGCCTAAACGCAAACGAAGAATGATGACGATCACTGAGAAGGTGAAACTTCTGGATATGTTGAAGGAACAGAGAATGTTTGCGGCTGTGGCTGCAGACTGGCTAAGGATCTGCAAGAGCAGTCACAGGAATGGGACGACGACATGGTTTTTGCAGCCTCGCAAAAAAGAGCCAGTTCCTACTACTACTACGGATACACCTTCGGAAACAATGGAAGAGGTGCCCCAGGAAATGGCACTGCCATCTGAAGAGACGTAAAATACAGTCATTGGCTGCGCAGTAAAAGTCATCATCACCTTCATCGTCATCATTTTTACTGCACAGCATATTCATCATCACATCATATATAGGTACGTGTACTTCGCTATACAGTAACTGTAAACTTATCTACCGATTTCATATTGCTTAACTTAATTGTTATTAATAGAGTAAAGGGTGGGTTGTAAACAGTATAGGGAGGGTTTAAAAACGTCCAAATACACGTTAAAAAATTAAATAAATATGGTGTCCCTACTTAGCGGAAATTCAGTTATTGCGGCCGGCCTTGGAACCTATCTCCCGCGATAAATGAGGGATTACTGTAAGTACATTTTGGCTAATTGGTTACCACAAAGTAATCAACTATTGACTTTTTGTTAAACTTTATTATATTGAATTTGTTTCCATCAATTATATGGACACTTTGGCTACTACAAAGTAATCAGCTATTTACCTTTTTTTTCTTAACATACCCTTGATTTATTGTATTTGGACTGTACCTTGTACAAGATAACTCAGTTTTAACCTTCTCTAAACCGCCGCAGGGGTGTTCATTTTGATCTAGACATGCTCGGTCTTTTGGCACGCCAGAGGACCGGAACTTCGCAAAGTATGGTTTGTTTCACCAGCAGAGGCAAAATAGTTGGGGTGGGAAAGAAAGAGAGCAATGCTATTTCTTTGTTTCTCTCTTTTACCCTAATAACCTACCAACATAATAACAGGCTCCACAGCCATAACACCTGACAATAATATGAAATCAATATACTACTTTCACCCAACACTACAAAATGTCAACAAAAGTTAAGAAGCAATGTCTCTATGACCAAACAGTAAACTTTGTGGGCTGGAATGTCAAGGGTCTCAATCATGAATCAAAGAGAAAGAAAGTACTCTCTCACTTAACTGGTCTAAATACTAAAATAGTATTTTTTATATGAGACTCATTTATTAAGTGAGGACCAGTTTCAGTTGCAAAGAGAATGGCCAAATTTTTAATTCCAGCTATACAAAGAAAACTAGGGGTGTGGGAATCTTAATACACAGAACTATTCCATTTGTAGTGTCAGTGTCATATGTAATATCCGATTCTGAAGGGCAATATGTCATGGTGATGGGCAGTTTATCTAATATGGCTCTACAATGACCTACAGCGGAAAGGGGCATAGCACTATCCAACTTTCAAGTTTATTACAGTGCAGCAAATATACAAGCTAAAAGGTCCTGGACACTGACACAAATCGATGAATACACACCAGCTTTGTCTGCAACAGAAATAAAATATTGCAGCACTTCTTTATATTGCCTGCACTGTTCCCAAGCTAATACAAATTATCACTAATAATCCAATTGCCCTTCATTCTCTCAGAATATGAAAGCAATGTAGGAAGCACTTTAAGATAGACTAGCTTTTATCCGTTTACTGTATCTGCACCTCCAAATGTCAACCACCTTTCTCCTCCCTCTCAAACATATACAGTATTTAATGCTTAGAAAATGTCCCGGATTAAAACACACACAGATTTGTACACAGACAATGTCATCAAATTGCTACAAACAATTACACCTCAAATTTAACTTCTCATCAGCACAATTTTACCAAATTAATAGGCATTCAAAAGTTTTTGTCCAAAATGTTATCAGCCAGCCTTGATGTCACAATTACTTCGAACATATGAACACAATTATTTGGTATACTCCCGGACTGGTTTAAAGTAGAGAAGGCCAAACAAACTAATTACCTTTACCTCACTACTAGCAAATAGACTTACCTTGCTCAACTGGAAGAACCCCACCTTACCACTTTCAAGTCAATGGGTAACTGACATTCTATACTATTTGAAATTGAAAAAAATCAAGTTCTCACTTAGAGGATCTGTTCAAAACTTATTTAAAATATGGCAGGATCTAATCAATAACATTTTAGAATAAGGTTCCATTTCAGGGAAAAGGACAGTGTTCTTTCCTACTGCTTTTAAAGAGTAGCTTTGGTGGTTGGCTCTCCCCTCTTTCTCTTGGGTGGGGGTTGAATTTTCTTTTAAGTTTGACTTGATTGTATGGAATGTTATCAGCTTCTAATTAAAATCAATAAAAAAAGACAGCCTGATAGGCTTATTAAAGAAACTGTGCACAATTTAAATTACCCAGCGTTCATTTTAAAAAGGGAGCACATTAGATAAGGAATACCATTGACTGCTTCCAACATTTTTTTTTAAATACATTTGATCAGTTTTCCATGTATCAGTCTTCCATGAACAACTGTGATGCAATATACAAGGAAAAGTGAGTTTTAAAGGATAATGACACCTGCTGTGAAAATGGCCATTTTTGTAAATTTTTTATATGGTGTTAAAATATCTTTTATAGGTAAGCCTTATTTCATTATTGTTTTCTTAGATCACTACACTCTATGTTTAGGGTACATATTTTGGCTGTGTTACGTCTTTATTTTTTGTATAGTATGCCTATGTGTATTACATGAACGCTTCATTTCTATAATCTTTGAAGTTTGACTCTAATAAAAATATCAAAAATTGGTGTGTGGCCTAATTACATTTTTGCCTACATGAGTGGTGCTCAATTATTGGACTGCCAACAACATTATTTAATATAAGTTAAAATAAATATTCATATAGTGGCTGTAGTGAGAGGTCAAGAAAAATTACACCTTTTATTGGCCAACTAAAAAGATTACAATATGCAATCTTTTAAAGCAACTCGGGCACTTTTCTGGAAAGATTGCAATTATTCAGGCAAGATTTACCCCGAAGAAACTTACATCTTGCCTGAAGTTCGAGCTGCCTGAAAAGCTTGCATATTGTAATCTTTTTAGTTAGTCAATACAAGGTTTCATTTTGCTTGACTTTTCACTACTGTACATCCATAATGGGTAACACGGTACAAAACCCTAGAAATATACTGGCCGAAGAGGGGGTTTCTGTCGGCAAATGATTTTCTCCCGCCCGAGGACCGACTGTCAGCAGCTGCCACTAGCGGGCCGCCAGAAAGCCAATGTTCAAAATCCAAGCAGACGGTCCGCTGATCTGGCCGCTTAACGGCCATCAGGGCACTAGTATGGCTGGAGTGAAATGCGAGTTCAACAAAAAGCCTTTGCAGTGGATTTCCCCCTCTTTTTTAACCCCAGGAACAGCTACCTGCTTAAACGTTCAAGAGCAAAGTATCACTTGTAGCGTGAAAGCGGATTACATTTAACGATGTCTTACAGAATTACTGGGTGTCGAGTAATTCATTATTACTTAAAGTTTACTAACTCTTTGTTTCTCTCTTTGTTGAAGAATTTATTTCTAAAAGAATATACAATAAGCACGCCAAGACGACTTAAAATACAACTAACGATTGTATTTATATTTTTCGATTCCAAAGTGTACTGTCCGCCGTCAATCACAGCGCACCCCGGTAAAATGCGTAATACACCTACAACCTTAGAACGCAGGCTTCATTACCTCGTTGTGCTTGAGGAAACTGCAGGGAGGCGACCGCGCGTGCCTGTTTACTGACAAGACAGGACGGCATTTTGCACTGAGCATGCGTTAAATCAAAAGCGAAACCGCGCATAAAGACTGCGCGAACACAAGCAGATCGGTGACAATAACATTTTAGTGTTCTTGGTGCCAAATCAGAAGGGATACTGAATTCCACGGGGCACCGATATCTTCACAATAGGATCCCCTCGCCCCCTCTCTTCTATTTTATGACTTGCATGGAGTTCAAATGGAAAAACACGGCATTCACTGCGTTGGCCTCTAGTGCCATTAGGTTGATTTTGAGCTTTCACTAGGCTGGGAGTTGTTGCACGGTATGTCAATTCTTTTTGTAAGATTTGCTCCCAAACAGTCCTCCGATTACGTTGACCACTTTTGGAAGTCAATCTGGATAAAAGCGCCTATTAAGCAAATAAATGTAAAACGTTTTCGACCTGAATAGTGCAACTATATGCCTTGCCGTATGTTTAAAGTGCCTGTGTCTTAAAAATACGCCTGTACAATTTAAGCAGCAATTGTTGGAATTGAAAGAAGCCAATAAAATCAAAAGGATTTAATAGCTTAAAGAGAAAGCTGCTCCCCTAAATAAATTTAAAAAAAAAATCAACTCCTTGAGCATCGATCCACAAAGCGCTATAAATCTCAGGTCCGCCATTTTGCCTGAAAACGGCCAGCCGATCCACATAACGACGTCTGAACAGCATCACACTTTCTAAAAGACACATACTTCAGTGACACAGCCTAAAATGAGAAGTGGAGGGGCTCATAAAAATTTGCTTATGAAAACAACCAACACAGTCGAACAATCATGTAAACTTCAACATGAAACTTGCACTCAGGAAAATCAAACGCCCCCCATGCAAGAAATTATCTGATTTTTTTAAAACAAAAGTTCTGAGGGAGACGTAATAATTAGCCGAGACTCGTCTTTCTACGTATCTCCTCCGAGTTTTTTTTTTCTTCGTTTTTGCGCACACTACTCATTTTATGTACTTGCTGGGTTGCACACGTCCTTAACAATACTGGTAAATTTCGAAATTGGCGGAACCAATGTCACGTACAGTAATTACCTATTATCTGAACTGCGCTTTACACAACAAGACATAGAATTTTAGTACCTTTTACCTTACAATCCTGGCAAAACCTGTGAGAGTTTGTAGTAGCGAAGCGAGTTCGGATGGCTATCGTTTGTCAGCACCTGCGAAAAGGGGCGGGGCGACTGAAGATGGCGCCATATCGGCACTAATATTTTCTGGAAGGTTCCAGTCGACGATGAATGTTTGACACGCTGGTTTGCTGTAATAACATTATTGATTTAATTTGCACTTTAAACCCAGCTTTATTCTTTTCTTTACAAGAACTAAATGGGATCTTGAGCCGTGTGAGCAACATATCTTGCCTGAGTCTTGCTTTGTTTTTAACAATTAACATAATCACCACCATTTGTACTCTATCCAATGAGCTGTATTCTGTTCATTGACAGAACAGGGAAAAGTTTAAATACATTAGTGGGTTTTGTTTTTTTATCTGGTGACTTGGGTGACCTGATGGGATGGCCATTTCTCTAACTGGATTAACACTGAAACCCAATTAAAATTATCCTTTACAAAGCTTACTTTTACCTAAGAATTTAAAATTTGTCCAATACTGTAAAAATTAGGTACGGTCATTACAGTGAAGGAATGGGGAGCCTTTCTGCTTTTACAGGGTGGGTTAGACTTGATCTTTATATTTAGCTTAATTCCTAACACCCTCAACTTCATGCCAGGAGGTGTTGGCTTTAATCCATGGGTATCTCGAGGGATTGCTTACTTTAGAGACCTGTTCGAGGTGTCTACATCAACGGGTTTTGGCCAGATCACTGAGAAATATGGCATTCCAAAATGAGTTTTTATGCTTTTTACCGATAAGGGATTTTATTAAAAAAAATGTTATATTTACAAACTTTTAAGTTTTCATTAATTGAGAGATGGGTCGTCTGTGATAAAGGTGATACCTCTTATTACTGGATTTTACAAGATATTGAAGGATTGCTTAGATGCCAGAACTCAAGGCTTATTGTAGGGGGACTGGATAGATAGATAGATAGATAGATAGATAGATAGATAGATAGATAGATAGATAGATAGATAGATAGATAGATAGATAGATGTATAAGTCATGGACCAAAACTAGTAAATTACTCTTCAATAATAATAATAATGAGCGGGTGACAACGACAGCCACGCAAAGACAGTCGTATACAGAAGCATTTGATTTAAAATCATAGGTAGTCACTTGATGATTTGCAGGTCATTCATATAGTTGCAGTGGCCCATAACTGCACCTGGCCTTTTATTTAGCTTGTTGATTTGGTGTGTTTCTCTTGAATTTATGCTACCAGCCCAGCACTTTACAGTACAGAAATATCAGAAAATATGTGGATTAAGACCAAGTCAATCTGCCAGAAGAATTGTCTGTAATAGAACAAAAGAAACTAAACATATTATTATACATAATGCTTCAAGTGGGGCAGTACTCACTGGTATGTAATATCACCACCTCTTCCAATTTCAACAAAGAGTATCAGCATTTACTTTATTAGTGCAATAGTGAGCTGGCACCTTTTTTGTGAATCTTGACTGGGACGAACCCTTTAGTCCAATGTCACTTAAAAAAGGAGTAACCAAAGAGTACGGCCGGTAATTTGGCTCCACTTCAATCATTGATTGTACATAGAACACACACTTCTCAGAGTCTTCAAAGTAAAGTTGAAGCATGTTCTTTGCAGCAGCCAAAGTGCAAAAGAGCCACAAGCCAACTTCACTTGTTGTGTAACGTCTTGTGTTAAACTACAGTAGTGTCACACAAGTACAAATGGGAGGCAGTTAAAGGGCCTGAGTGAAGGCAATTTCACGCCAGATCAGGGGGTAGCAAAGTGTACTAATCCTTTCTCTCTTTCCACTGCAGACCACTTATAGGAAATTCCACCTGGCCCTGATGACGTCACCTCCAACAACGTTACTTCCAGTTTTCCAGGGCTAACAATGTCACTTCCGGTTCTGGGCCCAATGACGTCACTTCCTCTGCTTGCCCTTAAAACCATAGACATGTATAGATAGATGCCGCATTCACTGTATTGCCCAGTCGACACGATACGTCAGCACGCCCGCCCTATTGCGAGTGGCAAAAGTGCCATTTAAACTAATACAGTACAGGTAGATGTGGAAACCCGGTTTTCTGATGAAAAAATAACATTTAAAACAGTATCGTTTACATACAAAAGATTTTGGCAACTCATTTACATGCAATTATTTATATCCATTTATACACTAATAATGGTAATTATTAAATAATAATAATTATTATTATTAAATAATTCCTCCCATATAAGTAACATTTCTCGGACTGCCTTCTTCCATCTCCGAAACATTTCTAGACTTCGTCCTATTCTTACGCAACACAGTACTAAAGTATTGGTTAATGCCCGAGTCACTTCACATATAGATTACTGTAATGCTATTCTATCTGGCATTCCACAAAACCGTATCCATTGCTTACAACTTATTCAAAATTTTGCTACCAGGATAATAACCTGCTGTTCTAAATCCACCGAACATATCACACCGATTCTCTCTCAACTTCACTGGCTTCCAGTTAACTACAGAATACAATACTAAATACCCCTCTGAACATTTAAAGCTCTTCACAACCTCACTGATCTCCTACAGACTTGCACTCCACTTGCTCACACAGATCATCATCTGCAGCTCTACTTTATGTACCACACATTAGACTCAGAGCTATGGGAGCTTGAGTGTCTCTCTTAGTGCTCCTCAACTCGGGAATTCTCTTCCCTCTCATATACGTCAGCTTGATTCAAAAACACATTTTAAAACTGCCCTCAAAACTTATCTTTTCAAACTGGCATACCAACTGTGAATTTTGCACTGTTACTGCCAGTTATCTTTGTTTGTTCGCTAATTATTGCTTTTTGATTTATCATTCTCTTATTTTAATTTTACTAATGTTGTTTAATTTTATTGTACAGCGACCTTGAGTGCTAAGATTATAAAACAGGATTTTTTAATGGCCAAATATAACCAAAACAATTGTTTAGCCTTACCTATGAAATGTAATCTCCCGGGATTTGGTTTAGAGCATACAGCGGTTTGTACAATCCCAAGCAGCACATGTGTGAGGCATCTTTACCCATTACTTCACTCCATAGTAGTGCCACTCGCAATATGGCGGCGACGTTGACGTACATTAATGCTGGTCAAGCGACGTCTAGTAATTCTATGTCTATGCTTAAAACTGCCAACTTTACCTCAGCAATTCGGTTCTGTTTTGGACTCTAACCTGTACACATCTGCACATCAATTCAATCCATTTTGCAGCCAGGAACAATATATAAGTGGCTGCCCCAAACCTTTTGGTGGCTGCTTTTGTTTGTCTTTGATAACAGTAATGATGAGATATGTGCAAAGAGGACCCAGTATCAAATTTGGTTTTACAAGTAGAAATATTATTCACAACACTGAGAAAAAAAGCTCTACAATATACAGTAACTGGAAAAGCATCCTTTTGATATGGTTTCTAGTATTAAAATTTGACTGTGGATTATATTAGAATACATACAGTTTGACTACTTAATTTACCAATTACACTCAAAATGGGGTCTTTTGCAATATGTGGGGACCATTTTTAACCTCCTTACCAGTATATTATTATATTACTGTTATATACAGGAATATGAGTGAAAAACTTTCAACAAGAAAGTGTAACACAAACATGTAAGTTTGTTGGTCACGGGGGTCTGCTGGAGCCAATCCCAGCCAACACTGGGCGCAAGGCAGGAAACAAACCCCAGGCAGAGTGCCAGCCCACAGCAATGAACAATTATTATAAATGTAAAGTTGAATAAATCGGACTCTGCAGCTGCATGAATAAAAGGTAAAGTACCACTTCCGGTTAACGGAAATTGCCCAAAGGTTGATAGAAATGTAGGTTTTGTATCTAATACCTGTATGCAAAATTTGATCTAAGTGAAAACGTATACTCAAGTTATCGTGTTTACACACGCACGCACACAGACATAATTCCAAAAATGGTATTTTCGAACTCAGGGACATCGAATATTGGGACAATTACAAAACCTTCCTTTAACTTCGTATACGAGAAAGTAAAAAGGTGCATATGGCAGTACACACCTAATATATCACAGAATTACACATAAACCAGCAGGTGGTACATAACAAGGTAGGTCGATATAATACTATCATGACAGGATATGTAAGGTCTTTTATTTTGAAATGCATGCCCACCGCAGTAGCGCCAGACTGCAGAAATCCGTGGGTCTTTTATATGGCTTTTTATGTCTTCGATAAAATAAAAATACACAGTATGTCTTGTAAGATGCACAATATGCATTGACCTTCAACAAATAAAAAAATCAATTTTGGATTGATGTTTGTGTTAGCTTTTACGCAGTTGACTTTACATTGGTGTAAGTTATGCGTTAAAAAAAGTAATGTTCACACAATGTCACAAAATTCATCAGTAGTATTGGTGCCAATTGCATGTGTATTTTGCAGCCATTTTTGATGTTTACGAAAAAAGAGACATTTCTGGAAAAAGGGAGTGATTGTAAAAAATATGGGTAAAATGTAATTTTTTTCCATAACTGGTTTTGATGACATTGCTATTTTGTTTCGGAAATATGAAGCCTCAAATTCCGAAAGTCAAACGAATGTCGAACGTCAAGCTATAACTTTACCACGGTAGGAGAAGCAGATGCTGTCATTTAATCCACAAAAAATAATAGTAAATAAGCTTTACAAAACTTGAAAAAATATATAGTGCAAGTGTACAAATGAAAAATTCTAAAAGGTTTCATTTTTTACAGAATGAGGCATGCATTAACACATATTTAAAGTGTGCTTTACGTAAAGTACTAAAACCAAAGGTTATATTTCATCGCCACTGCATTATATTAACATTATTACCAAGCATGAAGCGCCTTGACCTAACCTCAGGGACACTTGTGTTTGAAATAATTTTTCGGATTCTGGTGCGCTAGCGACCGTGTTCGTCACTCTCCGGAACTTATTTCACAGCCAGCCTTGTGTTCTTACGGACGCTCTCTCGAGGAACACACGTACCGATGCATTAGCCCTATTAATTTAGAGGATAGCGTTTCTTTTTGAGTATTGATTGTTCAATTGAGAAAATACTATATCAGACCGTTGATCATAATGGAATGCGTTGATGCTGACAAGAGAACGCTGAGCTGCTGCTGTAATCGATGTTTTGAACGTTTATAAGAAGGTGCGTTTTCACTTTTTCTATTTTACTTTTTGCTGTCAATATTGTGCACCGAAGTCACCAGTATATTATTAAAGGACAATTTTCAGATGATTCTGTAGATGGTTGATTGAAGGAATGAGTAAATAAGAAAACAGGCATGATTACAAGCTGAATGTGAAATGCTTTTGGGAATGAATGGTTCTATTGTAGTGACAAGGCTGCTTTGTTTAATTATTCATTCATCGATTTGTTTCAAGAACTGAAACCTAACAACTTAAATATGAAAAGCTGAAGTAAAGTGGGTAGCTTCTTGTGGCCACTGCAACTATATAAATGACCTGCAATTCACCAAGTGACTAGCTAATAGTGACAAATGCTTCTATATACGGCTGTCTTTGTGTGGCTGTCATTGTCACCTGCTCATTATTATTATTGTAGAGTAATTTACTAGTTTTGGTCCATGTATTATATGCAATGACCTTGCTGTATTTGTATCTATCTATCTATTGAGATGCTTACAGAGACTGCTGCTCGCACTGTGTATTGCTTACACATCGTTTACTAAAAATGGCTATTAAATTATCAGTCAGCCTATTTACCGTTAATACAATACAATACAATTTATTTTTGTATAGCCCAAAATCAAACAAGGAGTGCCACAATGGGCTTTAACAGTCCCTGCCTCTTGACAGACCCCCAGCCTTGACTCTCTAAGAAGACAAGGAAAAACTCCCAAAAAAATACCAGTAGGGAAAAAATGGAAGAAACCACGGGAAAGGCAGTTCAGAGAGACCCCTTTCCAGGTAGGTTGGGCGTACAGTGGGTGTCAAAAAGAAGGGGGTCAATACAATACAATACACAAAACAGAACAAATCCTCAATACAGTATAAAAATATACATTTTAGAAGTATGTAGCAGAATTTAACAGTGGATGATATCACATAATATGATTTGGATTTGTTTAGAGTCCTGGAGACCTCATCCATCAAGCTGCCTCCCCCATTTGGCCATTCCACAGCTGGAACAGTGCTGGGCCAGCCAATCCGATGAAAGGACCCCTCTTTCCCATGATTCCTGTGATCCTCCATCAGGGATGACTGTACCTTAGGCAGGCACAACAACTTGGCAGGTGGGCCATGTTCCACATTTGAGTACCAAGAAGAGAAACAGAATAGGTGAGGGTTAGTATCAAATTATAACTATCATGTTATTATGTTTTAGTGCTAATGACTAACAACACAGATGCAGTCTGTACAGTTAATCAGCAGCTCTAGTCAGGATATGCTAAACTGAAGTAGTGAGTCTTCAGCCGGGATTTAAAATCTCAGACCGATGGGGAATCTCTTATTGTAGCAGGCAGACCATTCCACAGTTTAGGGGCCCTGTAACTAAAAGCTCGACCTCCCACTGTTATTTTATTAATCCTTGGAATCATAAGCAGACCGGCATCTTGAGATCTTAATGCGCACTCTGGTTTGTAAGTCATGATAAGTTCAGACAAGTAAGCCAGACCTTGGCCATTTAATGCTTTATATGTTAAAAGGAGGATTTTGAAATCTGCCCTAAACTTAACCAGGAGCCAGTGTAAGGATATAAGGACTGGAGTTATGTGTTCATATTTTCTTGTTTTTGTGATAATTCTTGCAGCAGCGTTTTGGATTAACTGGAGGCTGTTTAAAGAAAAGTTTGAACATCCAATGAACACCACATTGCAGTAGTCAATCCTACTAGAAATAAATGCATGAATTAATTTCTCAGAATCCTGTTTATTTAGAAAGCGCCTTAATTTCCTAACATTTTTAAGATGGAAGAAACATGATTTGGACAACTTTGTAATATGTGTTTTAAATTACATGCTAGAGTCAAAGAGAACTCAGAAATTTCGGGCTGATTCAGTGAAATTAATGGGGTTAAATGATGACAAAATATTGTTGTGATCAACGTCATTCCCTCCAACAATTAACATCTCTGTTTTATTTGTGTTTAAAGACAAGTACAGTAGTTCTCATCCATCCACTCTTTTAATTCACTAACACAACTAATTAAAGACAACATTGGAGAAACTACATTTGATGTAAATGACAGGTATAACTTGGTGTCATCTGCATACAAGTGAAAATTAACATTATGTTTCCTAATGATAGTTAATAGTTTATGGGCGGGTAATAGGAAATATTTTTAATTCCACATTTAATTTGTAATCTTAATTCATAATATTTAAATCTTAATCTTATCAATTTACAAAGAGAACACATGCTTTATCAGCTGTTAGTATATCATCATCATCAGGTATTGTTCTGCATCAGAGGATTGACTGCCATAGTGCTCCACCTTAAACTTTTCAGCTAGTCTATTTACTTCTCCATAGTTTTTTTGCTCCTGATCTTTCCCAGATTTCATCTAGCTAGTCAGGTTTTCTTTGGTCTTTCTTTGCTGTCCATGCATGCCTCTAAAATGTTTAAGGCCAGATGTTCAGCTGATCCTATCATTGCATGCCCAACATACTTAATTTTTCCTTTATATTAAATCTATTTTAATGTGTTTCTTTGTTTTCATTCTGAGTAATTCCCCCTAATTCGTTAATTTGTGTGTCCATCTTATCTGCAGAATTTGTCATTAGCACCATTGCTCAAAAGCATCTATCTTACTTTTCAGAACTGTACTCGGTGTTCATGTTTTACACCCATATTCCAAAACTGGGAACATTTAACACTTTAGCAATTTCTTTTTCAGATTGAATTTTAAACCTCCTATCCTTAACTGCATGTGTTTCCAAAAAGCATCTTTGACCATATCCCATATATGTTCCTCTTTTGTACATTTTCCATTTTCTCCTGTCTTGTGTTCTTTAACCTGATCCAGTTTCATTCCTTTGGTCACTATTTCACATCTTTTTATTGCAGTTTTAGAAATTACCATTACTATTTAATTTAATTCCATATTCTTTTCCTTTCTCAATCGGTACTGTGTCATCTGCATACAGTATCTTGTATTTTCTATTATGTTTCCCCAGTGTTTTTTCCTTTATCCTCCCCCAGTGCAGCTGAATAAAATACATCTCTGACTTACTCTATTTTTATTACTATTTGTCTTGAGTTTCCCATTGCAGTTCTAATCCAAACCAACTCATTCCAGCATATGGCTTTGATTATTTTTTTTTCAGTGTCTGGTATACCAGCCTGTTGCATAACCTTCAGTAATGTATTATGGTTTACTTTTTAAATGCTTTTCTACAACTTATGTAGCATAAAAATAAGGTTTTACTCCTTTCTAAAGTTCTTTCGTAGAGCATTTTTAATTGGAAAATTGCAGCTGACGTATTTTTCTGGTTCTAAATCCTACGTCATTGTGTGATAGATTTTGTTTGTTTATATATTAGGTGTGTTTGCATATAATGTGTAAAACACCTATCGCAATACCCATTTCTGTCAGCATTAAACAACTTGGCCCTTCGTGGACCAATTTTGTTGAAATGTGGCACACTTATACTTCAAGGAGATTTGTTGTGACAGTTCAATTTCACTGAGATATCTTGAGCAGCTAGCGCTGTAGAGTTTTAAGAATTCAAAATCTTTCATTTAAATGCTTTGGCGAATTTGCAAACCTGTCAAATTTAACAAAAGAAACATTACGCTTGACTTCTACTACGACTTAGTTTACTGTTTCAATTTTCTCTTGAGAGTCGTTGCTTGAACTTGTATATTTTCTACTATTACGTGTCTTAACAGCTATTTGGGTACCCAATGCAGGCTAGCATGCAGCCAGCTGCACAACAGAACTCTTCTCCTGCTTCTTTAGGCAAGTTAACTGTGTAAGTACAAAAAAAATAAATGAGTCACTTCTCTAGAAATAAATATAAAACACTGAAATAATAATTACTGTTCAGCTCCCCTGAGTAATATCAGCATAGAGCGAATTTGGAAGTACAATACAATACAATACAATACAATACAATACAATACAGTTTATTTTTGTATAGCCCAAAATCACACAGGAAGTGCCGCAATGGGCTTTAACAGGCCCTGCCTTTTGACAGCCCCCCAGCCTTGACTCTCTGAGAAGACAAGGAAAAACTCCCAATAAAAACCTTGTAGGGAAAAATGGAAGAAACCTCGGGAAAGGCAGTTCAAAGAGAGACCCCAGTGGCACTGCAGTTGATCTATATACAGAAGATCGAACTGTACTGGCTGCTAATAACAAGGACAGTGTATGATTACAGTTCATTCAATGCTGATTACTTACCAGTATAACATACAACGGGCTGAATGTGCATTGCAGTTTATCCATACCTGGAGAGGCACATTTGCTTGTGCTGTGTATCTTCAGAATTCAATCTAAATCTTAAAGATTATTTTCACCTTTCATATACCCATCATACAAAAAAATCAGTTCGTTGCCAAGTTGTCACTTATTTACATAACTTTAATGAATTACTGTTTTCAAAGTAATATTAATAGCTAGATGGGAACCCAGTTTAGTTGCTTTTCATAGGGTACCTTTCATAGGGTGACATTTATAGTGATTTTCATGATAGTATTGGTAATTCTGTATTAAGTTATTTTTTATTTGATCAATATTGGGTACTCTATTGAGTATACTTTCAAACATGAAGAAAAATGTCTCCTAGACATTCAGCATGCAAACATGCTTCTGCCTTAGGTATTTCCAGCACTTGTTTGAGGAGGATTTTGCATGAGGGACCTTAATTTCCATCCATACGAAATTATGGTAGTGCAGGAACTCACTAAGATAGACTGGGAGAGCCGTAGAGCAGGTCTGGATAGAGAAAATTTTGTCATGTACAGTTCCGCAGCATCATCATGTTTAAGTTGAATTATAATTTAGTTATACAGTACATTACAATTAATTTATATACAGTATATTGAAGTATCATTGTCATTGTATCAACATCTGCACTGTGTGAAGTCAATGACTCAAATGAAACAAAGAAAGCTATAATTCAATGCCATTTCAACAATATTAATTTTCAGTGCAACTATGGACTCTGGAGGGCTACATACAAGAAAAAATAAGTAACAAAAGTAAAAGCAAGGTAAATCTCACATTCAACTGAGAATTATAAATAATAAGTACTTTCATAATAATAATAATAATAAGAGTAACAAGTTTTAACATTTCAACAAAAAAAAAAGACTTGGCCTGATATAAAAATAAAATATATGAGAGTTTTTAATATGTTCACAACTGAATAGGCTTAACCAGTTTTGCAGTAAATCTGAACATCTTTAAATAACTGAACATATCTTCCCCTTTTTCTTTCCCTCGTATCCCACTGCCTACTTTCTCTTGTTTGGTGAGAGAAGTGAGCTCTTGCTTGGTCTGCCAGGATTTTAAATCTGGGCTGGAATGGTGTCAGTACCATCCTAATGCATGTGTGAAGATTGTCATTACTGAATGTTTTTTGTAACGTCCCAAAATCCACGCATCTCTGAGGGAACACTTGTATCCTCGTTGATCGATCGTTAGTTGGCTTTAAGAACGCTTATTTTCTGTAGCCTAACTAGTGAATTTAGTGGGCAACTTTTCTCAAGTGTAATTTTGTGCTTAGTTTCATAGTGGTGTTTCACATTCCCACTTTTAACCACTGCCACTGTCTCGGAGCAGATGAGACACAGCGGTTTTGAGCTTCATTCGGGAAGTATGAGCATAAACGCCTCGCTCCATTCCAGATTAAAAGCCTGGTTTTCAGTGTCAAGCTTCCGCCATTTAGCAAAAGCCATGGCACACTGATTCACGATTTTGAAGCTTTTCTCTCTCTTGTCTTCTCACTCCTTTCCATGTCACTGCAGCTGCCACAAGAGTGCCAGCTGTTTTCACTCGGAATGTAGGTTTTTCTGCGCCTCTATTCAGTGAAGGTCCAGGGGTGTCAAACTCCAGTCCTGGAGGGCCACAGTGGCTGCAGGTTTTCATTCTAACCATCTTAATTAGTGACCAGTTTTTGCTGCTAATTACTTCTTTTAATTAACTTGACTTTAGCCCTTTAGTTGTTGTTTTTCCTTAATTAGCAACCAAACAATAATGAGACACAAAACAAGCCGCCACATCACACAATATCTGAAAATAAAGAAAGGTGAAGGTCTCAGCAAGGTTGATCTCTCAACTCACCAAAATACTTTGACAATGTTCTTATGAAAAACAGAAAATCAACAGTTTTGGTAATGTCAGCTGTGGCAGAACGAGAGCAACAACAAGCCATGGAATCAAATAACGAGTTTAATTAACAACAAGAATTGGCTTCTCATTGAGAAACTGGTTGGAGTTTGAAGCCCCAGTTTAGCTGGTCATCTGTTCGCTCGTTTCACGTCTCATTTCTGTTTGGCTGTCATTTAATGAGGAATCAATTCAGAAGAATGAATCCTTCTAACAGGGCTATTAAAATGTGAATTAGCAGTGAAAACAGGTCACTGATTAGGAAAAGGGTTAGAATTAAAACCTGTAGCCGCTACGGCCCTCCAGGCCTGGAGTTTGACAGCTGTGCACTTAATGATAGCAAGAGTTATTCAAAATAAGAAGCCTCACTCATGGATCCCCGGCTCTTTCAATTAATATTTACTTTTGCACTGTATCATTATAATCACTCATGTTATCAGTATTATAATTAACCCTCATCTTTTCTTGAGATCACATTTAATAGCCTTAAATGTTTTCTTTGTTCTGACTTCAAACGGAGTAGGCGGAAAATAAAGGTTTATCCCTGTAGTTTATCCCTGCCATGATATAGGTAAGCACATTTGAGAAAGAAAAGGTGAAATCAGTGCAATAATAAAACATTTCCTAATATACATAGTTGTCCAGTCTGTATCATTCCTAAGCAATCTTCCAGTTATAGAGGTGCAATCCCAGTTACTAACACATTTACCGTGTAGCTCTACCCCCCCCCCACTCAAAGTTAGAACACATTCCACCTTATTAATTTAATATTTAAAACTTTAAACCACTAAACCCACCATCAACAACTACAATAACAGTTGAAATCATCACTCAGATAATTTTTTTTTTGTTATAGACATAAAACAAGATGCCCATTTCCATTTGATATATCTTCACTAGTGTTCTCGCCTTGCTTGCTCTCGGTCCACAGTGGAATTTGCTGTTAAATGAAAAAAGAAAAAAGAAAAACAGACTCTGTTGGTTCACATTTCACAGTGGGTGGACGTGGGACCCAGACCCATGCATGCCTTATTATGGAGCGGCAATGCTACCGCTGCACCACTACTTTTTCAGCAGAGTGGGTGTATATAATGTATGTTTTTTTTATGTATGTATGTATGTATGTAATGAAGATGAAAACAATTATATATACTTGTATACTGTATGACATACGTTCAGTGTTGCATGAGGCGAAGAATGGATATTTATGAGAGTATTCTAGTGAGAGATGTGTCATCACCTGTATTACTAAAGCTCATCTTTGCAGCATTATGCATTCTACAAGTCGGCATTTGTCTGATGTATAATTTATAGTTTTATTTTTTTGCCACAAAGTATTATCGGGCACAATCATTTTAAAATGTATTGATCATCCACAAACATTCATTTCACCTGGGAATTCTGTCGAGTTTTTGAACTCTGTTGATGCCATATGTATGGGAGCTCGATGAATAATGATTTGAAGCACTAAGCAGACATACGCACTGGAATCGTCAAGCTTGGTTAGAAGCACTGAGCAGACATGCGTAATGGGATTGCATCATGACAGGGCTTCGAAGCCTCGAGCAGACATGCATACTGGGATTACATCATGACAGGGCTACGAAGCCTCCAGCAGACATGCGGACTGGGTTAACAGAGGCTTCGAAGCCTCAAGCAGACATGCGTACCGGATTAATAAGCTTTGAAGCCTCGAGCAGACATGCGTACTGGGATTGCATCAAGACAGGGCTTCGAAGCCTGGGTTAACAGAGGCTTCGAAGCCTCGAGCAAACATGCGTACTGGGTTAACTGAGGCTTCGAAACCTCAAGAAGACATGCGCACTGGGTTAACAGTGGCTTTGAAGCCTCGAGGAGACATGCGTACTGGGATTGCATTGTGACAGGGCTTCGAATCCTCGAGCAGACGTGAGTACTGGTTACTGAATCTTTGTGAAGCCTCGGCACAGTCAAAGGCATTGACCTCTATATTTGTGAGAGTCTATCTGACACTTAACTCTCTAGTTATATTTTGTAATTCGTATTGACATTACACACTTCAGTTGATATAGTTAAGTGACGGCCTGAAACTACAATTCAGGTAGTTGCTGAGAATTCATTACTGTTCTTGTGGATTGCTGATTCCTTTGTCAGATACATTGTGTCAAAGATATATTGTCATATATCAACTTTATATATATAAAAAGATTAAGTAAATGGTGCAACCTTTTTATGGAACGCTTAATTTTGTTCAAAATCATACGTCATATAGTATAAATCTATAAATATAATTTTTTCATCTTCATTAGGAGAAAACTACAATGCTACTCTCGTGTCAATTAAACCAATTTAACATGCATATGTCAAACCACATATTTCTACATCCGCCGCAGTAAGAACAGTAGTAGTAGTTGTGCGGAGCTCACTAATTATCCGATTAGGTGGCGCAATGGTATTGCAACTGTCTGTCAGTAAAAACACCAGGGGTTCACGTTGTTGATCCTCCTCTTTTGAATTCCTCCATTTAACAAAATTTTCAAACTTGGACGGATAGCAAACGAATCGAGCTATCGAGGGAATGTTGGGCCGCCGTAGTCGGGCAGGGGCACACGTCCCTAATTATATTGTGTATATAAAGAGTTTCACTGTAAATCGTAATAAGCTACATATTTGTGTGTTTGGAGACCCTGGTGTCATACTGAATTTGTATTGTAGAAAAACAAACTACTGTCTGTACTACTAAACTACTAAATATGTCTTTTTGTTTCTGATCACTGTACAGCACTTCCGACTTGGGAAAATTCGCTATAAACAGTTTCAGCCAATCAGCGCCTTCTAAACATGCAGAATGACAGTGTGAACCTTTATTGTAGTGGTGCAGCATCTTCATTTCAGTCAGTCATCGTCCTGTTAGACTATTTACTGTTAAGTGCTGCTTGAGCTACCGTTTATAGTACAACAGGTGGCCTACCTAGTTCGTAAATCGATATTGAAATGCACACACAAGTCTCCTAAATTATTTATTGAAATGCCTGCATTTACAGTGTCCATTTTAGGAAGTCGTAGTTTTTACTTGTTCCCGTTATTAGGAATTATAATTTCTCAGTGTCACATATTATTTGTTACTACTCGTGAGTCCCGTATTATTGAGATTCTGTTTTATATTCTGTATAAGCAAACTTTTTAAAAGGAGCGTTAATTGAACTGCTTATCCAGCTGCTCCTTCTTGTCAGTACTTGAGTGATCTTTATGTTCACCTCTGGATGAATTTGCAAAGTTTCTTTACAACTTTTTTGTCTCATTAACACAGAAATCCAGAGGCTTTCTTTAAATTGCAGAAGACACTGTTGATGGCGCTGAAAGACAGTTGTGATTAGTTATGCAGCACACGCTTTTACTCGCATTGATTTTTGGAAATCGGTAATACAAATCAGCTACAGATTTGGGAAACACTGAATAGTAAAAACATTTATTGAGCAGTGTCTTGCGCATATACTGGTGTAATGACCATGTCGGCTTTAGTGAAGCGTTTCTTAGCCTCTCTGATATGATTGACATGAGGTAGAATAGATTCTTGAGTGTTATAATATGTGTTACCATAAGCGAAATATTATTGTCATTTTTTTACAGATTCTAGGTAGACACCAAGGAAAAAGGTGCCCCATGTAAATCATTAATAATGTCTCTAAAATATATTTGTTAATTTATAGACAAGTACTACATAACTGTTTTATACAAAATCCTCATTTTAACATATGCAAGCCTCAATTAGGATTTGAACTTGCGTTAGCACACCTTACCGCTGTAGCAGTGTCAACTGCTTTTATGCTTTGAGCCAAAGCAGTTCAGCAAATAAGCGAGTGACCAAATCAACTGCTGACTGTGCGGATATCAATTACGTCATTACGCTAGCGTGCCTCAAAATCACGTGACAGGCGCATTTGAAACAATTTGAGCTCCAGTGGTTTGAAAGCTCGACACAGTGTCAAAACTTAATGTATCGAGTGGCCCATCACTACTAGGAAGTCCCTTTCACTGAGTAGCAGTGTAGAAATACTGTCATTTTTTACATCGTTCATAAATGATTTTAAACAGTACCGCCTATCACTTAAGAAACTGAAATCCAGCAGATCTGTAAGAAGGATTTATGATGACATGTCTCATTTATTACTGTTTTGATTTATGCCTCCTGTGTCTTTTGGTCTGTGCTCCCTATTTCCCTATTTGTTATCTTGCATATACTGTGAAATTTATCTAGCCCCCCTGTACTGTGAATGTTGTTTACACTTTTTTGAATGTTGAATTTATATCCTCAACGAGAGTTTTGTATTATATTGTGTTTCATTTGATAATAAAAAAAAAGAGAGAGTAGCCGGTGAAAATGTAATCTCCGCCAAAACTAAATAAAACTCAATAATATGTCTGTTGGACCACAGTCTGCCTATTAGTGACCTGGGCCGAACATTCTGCATACCATTTATCGAGATGCCATCATCTGTTGCACATTTCCATTGGAATGGTTGCGTAAATAAACTAAACTGTCGCTATTGGGCTAAAAATACCCCTCTTGAACTTCATCAGAGACTCCTACACAGTGAGCATGTTGCAGTTTGGTGCGCTGTTGCAGAATTTGGCAATGTATGCCCTTACTTTTTTGAGGAGGACAGAGCAAAAGCCAACGTCACCACATAGCGTTGCATTGAAATGCTAGAGAACTTTTTGCGGCCCCAACTGGAAGAAATGAATGTGGTGGATGCCTAGAACAAGTCATGCGAGCGTTCAGAAATCATCTCAAAGAGTGTATCGCTAATGATGGCCACCATCTTGAAGACATCATTTTTAAAGCACAGTGGGAAAAAAAATCTATTTTGTATAACCTTTCATGTGCCGTAATACAATTTTTTGTAGAATAAACGTTTGCAATGTGGTACTTCTTTTTTGGTTTACCCTGTATTAGAAAGAATGTATTTAATGAATTATAAGAATGTATATATTATGTTATTTAAGTAAATCTTTTATTATAATATGAATAGTTGGCATGCTCATGAGTATTAATTTTTATAACAGCAAACCACCTACATTTTTATTTGAGTTAGTAATAATCTATGCAAATTATCAGTCTTACTTCAAACAGTCCACTGAAATATTGAACTGTATAACACATACTTCTTTGTATTTAAATATGGACTCTTAATATATTATTTTTTTCCATTAATCAATGCAAAACCCTTTTAATATCAAAGTAAACTTGCAATTCTACAAAGAAAGCATTCAATTCTTTATGGTGTGAGAAAAGAATTGATTGATGTTACTCAATCTGTTAATTTTAGGCAATTCATTGACTATTGCTTTTGGCATTGCCAGTAATTTCGAAAATAGTAAGTAATGCCAAATCAATCTAGGAGGTGTAAGGATTTTAACTTCTGACCACCCAAGAATCTCTGCTTCTCCTTTCAGCCAAAATGCCAGAAATATGAAGAGGTTTATACAGTTTATGCGCGAGATTCATGAAGTAGTGAAAGTCTACATTAATTATTTTCAGTTTCTGTGCTGTAGTTTGAATGTGGTGATAGACATATTTTCAACAGATAACCTAAGCATGCTTTCTGCAAAAAATCAAATAATATAATTTTATTTATAACAAGGAAATGAATATGTCATCTCCTTTTGGCTGCTCCGTTAGGGGTTGCCTCTGCAGATCATCTTTTTCCATATCTTCCTGTCCTTTGCATCTTTATCTATCTTATCTATCTTATCTATCTTATCTATCTTATCTATCTATCTATCTATCTTATCTATCTATCTATCTATCTATCTATCTATCTATCTATCTATCTACTCTTTTTTCTTTGCCAAACTGTTAACAGAGACTCATAAAGCTATATCTTGTTTCAGTTGGTGGAAGCCGAACTTGACCCCATGAAGTCTTCTACCTATACCTCCCAAAAGACTCTGTGGTCTCGCTTGGTTTTGTATGCATTTTGATTAACACACCCTTTTTGATTCCATAAAGGTCAGTATTTTCTGAGTTTAGTTTACCAATGTTGAGTTTATGCAAAATAATTAATGTCATGGTAAAGTACATTATATCTTGTATTTTTTTTTTTTTTTTTAGGTTTAGAAACTGCAGCAGTGAAATGCTACTGAAGGAAATACCTCGGGATACTCTTGTTCGACCTTTGTCAAGAAATGAAGTGGTTGGATTACTTGTTAGGCTTACTATTTTTGGAGCTGCTACCTATTTTAGTATAAAATGGGTGGTAGATGCTCTAGATCCCACCCGCAAACAAAAGCTACAGGAAAAGAAAAAGGTTGGTGTATTCATTTTTATAATCTAATTTTATTATTCTTTTGAGAAATGTTTTGTCTATAAAGATACAAAAGCAGCACAATATTTATTTATGTATTTAATATTTTATAGCACTAAAACATACTTCTCTATATTTCAATATAAAATTTAGACCATTTGCACTTAGATATGTGGGAGGTCAGAGTGAATCCCAGCTCAGATAATTGTGCTTTTATCAAATCGATATATATTTACAATATAAAAAGAGATTAAAAAAAATAGCAAACTGAACATCTAAAAGGCAAAAGCATGAAACAGCATGCCAGGTTCATACAACATTCATATAGACGCATCCAAAAGCTAATGAAAAAAGGTACATTTTTAAGTCTGAATTTAAATAAAGTTTTGAAAGGAGCAGCCTTAACATTTAGGGGTAGACTAATCCATAATCTGTGAGTGACTTGTGTGAAAACACAATCAAGCTTTAGTTTTAATCAGGGTCAAAGGACAACTAATAAAAGCTGATGTGAAGATCCTTAATGGCCTTATGATGGAGTGAGGATAAAGTAAATCAGAAATATTGGGTGCAAAGCAGACCATCACACAGACACACACCCATACTTGCACTCACACTTGTCCTATTTTGAATCATCAGTTACCGTATATACGATATACAAAGTGTTATAGTAACACAGCCAGAAAGGATAGAAAGACCAAACAAGGTGTTATGACATCTGCAAAAATGTATCATTTATAGGGATCTGTATCAAACACACCAAGTAACGCCTGTGCCTTTTCCCAGGATTCTAATTATTAGGCACAAAGTGTCTTTAGCAAACAATTCTAAAGTAGTTGGGGCAGCCTCATTATCTGACTTCTCTCCATTAGCACAAATGTCAAATATTGCACTCCTCCATTGCATATTGTGAGTAGACACCTGATGAAGACTATACACTACTGTACATTGTTTTTCGGTATCTGAATGACCTTCAGTCATGAAATTCAGTGAAATGTGCAATATATATTTAAATAAAAAATTGTGTATTGTTGTAATGAAAAAATTAACAAAACTCTTAAGATTATTTGTGTTAATTCTTAAGCACTGCGGTGGGCTGGTGCTCTGCCCGGGGTTTGTTTCCTGCTTTGTGCCCTGTGTTGGCTGGGATTAGCTCCAGCAGACCCCTGTGACCCTGTAGTTAGAATACAGCGGGTTGGATAATGGATGGATGGATGAAGTCTTGAGCAATCAAAGTGAAAAATAATGTGTGAAAGATAACTTCTGTTTTGTAACAAATTAGAAATGGCGAAGATCAAATGGAACACAACAAAGCAATGAAACATGAATTGAAATCAATTATACAATAACATAAAAAGAAAATACCTAATCAGCAATTCAAGCTATATTGTAACAAAAAATGAGCAGTGATTCTTGACTATTGCAAGAAATGATGAATGACTGCAAAAAATGGTGAGAAAAAAATGACTTGCTGGATGACCGGATTGATTATTTACAATGGAATGCGACTTTTTTTTACTTTAAACTTTGCTTCTAGTTCATTTTTATTTTTATCCATATCAGGCAGAAGAGCTCATGAAGCAGATTGGGGTGGAGGGTATAAAGCTAACTGAGTATGAGATGAACATTGCCTCCCATCTGGTAAATCCAAGGAGTATTAAAGTAAGTCTTGATGAAATGCATTTTAGTAAATACATTTAAGTTTTTACTTTTTTTTTTTAAATGTAAGCTAAATAATGCTTTTGTGAATCTGTGTCTGTAATGTTGTGTGCAGTCTGACAACCATGTTACAAGTGGGTAGTTGTGTTGAACCTGTAACTGAACTCATTTTACCTGAAAGAGCCATTCTGTGGCACTGATTTTATAAGCGGCCAGACTTGCTTTTATATACTGTAGTAATGTATATGAATTATATGTTTCTTGCATTTGTCATTTACAGTATGTCTTTCAGAACCTACCTTAAATAGATTCTCAAAACCAAATAATTATGTACTGTACTTCAATTTTGTGATCCTGTCATTAAACCATAGAACAAAATTAATTTTTCATTCTTCTCTAGTCATGTATCAGGACTCGCCCCCTTCATATGCCACCGTCAAGAGATGGACTGCAGAATTCCATCATTTTAGGCCTTCAGAAGACATAAAGTGTCCTGTAGAGTATGATCAAAGAGTTAGTAAAGTGTGAGATCGCTTACGCTTTAGTGATTAGTTATGGGTACAGTGCATCCAGAAAGTATTCACAGCACATCACTTTTTCCACATTTTGTTATGTTACAGCCTTATTCCAAAATTGATTAAATTAATTTTTTTCCTCAGAATTCTACACACAACACCCCATAATGACAACTTGAAAAAAGTTTACTTTAGGTTTTTGCAAATTTATTAAAATAAAAAAAATTGAGAAAGCACATGTACATAAGTATTCACAGCCTTTGCCATGAAGCTCAAAATTGAGCTCAGGTGCATCCTGTTTCCCGTGATCATCCTTCAGATGTTTCTGCAGCTTGATTGGAGTCCACCTGTGGTAAATTCAGTTGATTGGACATGATTTGGAAAGGCACACACCTGTCTATATAAGGTCCCACAGTTGACAGTTCATGTCAGAGCACAAACCAAGCATGAAGTCAAAGGAATTGTCTGTAGACTTACGAGACAGGATTGTCTCAAAGCACAAATCTGGGGAAGGTTACAGAAAAATTTCTGCTGCTTTGAAGGTCCCAATGAGCACAGTGGCCTCCATCATCCGTAAGTGGAACATGTTCGAAACCACCAAGTCTCTTCCTAGAGCTGGCAGGCCATCTAAACTGAGCGATCGGGGGAGAAGGGCCTTAGTCAGGGAGGTGACAAAGAACCCGATGGTCACACTGTCAGAGCTCCAGAGGTCTTCTGTGGAGAAAGGAGAAATTTCCAGAAGGACAACCATCTCTGCAGCAATCCACCAATCAGGCCTGTATGGTAGAGTGGCTAGACGGAAGACACTCCTTAGTAAAAGGCACATGGCAGCCAAAAGGTACCTGAAGGACTCTCAGACCATGAGAAACAAAATTCTCTGGTCTAATGAGACAAACATTGAACTCTTTGGTGTGAATGCCAGGCATCACGTTTGGAGGAAACCAGGCACCATCCCTACAGTGAAGCATGGTGGTAGCAGCATCATGCTGTGGGGATGTTTTTCAGCAGCAGGAACTGGGAGAATAGTCAGGATAAAGGGAAAGATGACTGCAGCAATGTACAGAGACATCCTGGATGAAAACCTGCTCCAGAGCGCTCTTGACCTCAGACTGGGGTGATGGTTCATCTTTCAGCAGGACAACGACCCTAAGCACACAGCCAAGATATCAAAGGAGTGGCTTCAGGGCAACTCTGTGAATGTCCTTGAGTGGCCCAGCCAGAGCCCAGACTTAAATCTGATTGAACATCTCTGGAGAGATCTTAAAATGGCTGTGGACCGACGCTTCCCATCCAACCTGATGGAACTTGAGAGATGCTACAAAGAGGAATAGGCGAAACTGGCCAAGGATAGGTGTGACAAGCTTGTGGCATCATATTCAAAAAGACTTGAGGCTGTAATTGCTACCAAAGGTGCATCGACAAAAGTATTGAGCAAAGGCTGTGAATATGTGATTTCTCTGTTTTTTTATTTTTAATAAATTTGCAAAAACCTCAAGTAAACTTTTTTCACGTTGTCATTATGGGGTGTTGTGTGTAGAATTCTGAGGAAAAAAATGAATCTAATCCATTTTGGAATAAGGCTGTAACATAACAAAATGTGGAAAAAGTGATGCGCTGTGAATACTTTCCGGATGCACTGTAAGCTAAATCCATTCTTCATCAGTGTTGGGAAATGTTACTTTTAAAAGTAACTTAGTTACATTCTTTATTACTCATTATGTTTAGTCCTTTATAGTCTATGAAGTAAATAGCATCCATCCATTTTTTCCATCCCTAAAGTTAGCCTCTGAAGATTGAAGGTATGAACACTGGCTGCTACATCACCAGATCACATTGTTTCAGGATATCTATAAGCAAATACTGTAGCCAAATGAAATCTACCCTGATACTTTTTTGTTTCTAGATTACCCATAGCATGCTCTTTCCTTCTTGGTTGTTCAAATGTGCCCAACAAAGGACCAGTGTAATGCCCACAATGTTTGCTTCTTGCCTTGCACCCAGTGATACTGTGATAATCACTGGCTCCTTATGATCTCTAAACTGACTGGATTAAATTTGTACCTCGGCACATACAGGATTAAATGTATGCCTATAACTTTTGTTCAGGTCTTTTCACTTGATTTCACTCGCTCACGCTCACGCTTAAACTCTTCCGTACTAGTTGTCACCAGATGGTGGAAGCACACGCATGTACATTGTTACCAAAAAAATTATAATAATAATTGTAGATGAAATAGTGTTTTTTTTTTTTTTGAGTTGGGAATAAGCTTTGGTAGTAATGCAGTAACACATATCTGTTTGTGTGTGTTTTTGTGTTGTGTTACATTACTTGTTACTTTAAAAAATAATCTATGTAATGCATACTAATTTTAATGTATTACCCCAACTCTGTTCATTATTAACAATTAAATATTAGCAAGGTCTGCACACATTTGTTCCCCAGAATGTTGACTTCTGAAGTGTGACATTACTGCTTCCAGTGATCCAAGGCGAATCTCCGTGAATTTGGAGGTTAAGAAATTTAAGAAGCAGTCTGTAATTGGGGATGAAATTTAAAAGATTTTGATGACTCAGAATCCAGACAATTGTTGAAACAACGGAATCTGGGTGATTCCTTAACATCAAAGAAGTTCAAGGTCTGTGCCTACAGTGTCCAAAATAGCATCTGTCTTCTGACAGAACTCTGCTACATCAACTCTCCAAAAATCAATCTGCTTTCCTCTCAGCACCTCTGTATATAGTTTGATCAACCTAGTTACCAGTGAGTTTACCCTTTTTTTAATGTGGTTAACTGCTATCCAAACACAGTAGACATAGAGAGGCTGTTAGCCCGAATCAGGTGTTAGGCCTGCTCTCATTGACTGATACTTGTACAATCAGGTGTGTTTTATATGTTTATGTATGTGTACATTTTCTTTAACTTTCATTGCATTTAATGTCTACTTTATGTATTGTTATTTTTCAGGTATTTTTTTAATTTTTTTTAAAGTTTTTTTTTTTTTTACTTTTTTTCCTATTTTTTACTAAAATAAAACATGTCCCTTGTTCCCGAAATCTGTTGTTCTGAGGATGTAGTGAAATATGTTTTTTTTATAATCTACACATGTTCTAATTGATGAATTCCTAGTTTGATAATAATGATTCTCATTGATTGATATACAGTGTTTTAGTAGTGCAGCACATGCAAATTTTACCTATAATGCTCATTATTTCCTGTAGTTTGATAAGTCCCATGTCAGATCATATTCTTTTCACATGCAAACTGCTCTAGAGTTTGGTTGGTACCTGACCACCAATCACTGTCTCTAAAGGGTCTCGGTGCAATTGTTTTCATCTGTTTTAAATTATGGGGCAAATTGGTCTAGAATTTGAAACAAGTTCTTCAAATAAACTAGATGTGAAAACATAGTCCTAGAGTGTAGTTATAAATGAAGAAATAGTGGAAATAAATCATTTTATGTTATGAAAATTGAGACTGAACAGTAATATTTATTGAAGTTGTGAATGAAATGTACAGAGTATAAGTTGTTAATTACTTTATTTTTCCAAAAACATAAAAGCATGAATGGAATTTGGTTTAAGATTTTGCACAACTACTACAGAGAACTGTAAATATTGTTAACAAATTACCATACCCGTTTTTTTAAAGCAATATCTGGGAGATGTTTAAATCAATCTTGAACTGTAATTGACAGATTATTAGGTTGAGTGCTTATACTCCTCAACATTATGAGAAGAAAAGTAACTCTTAATTGAAATGTAAGGCATTTCTAAGATGTGCTTATACTTTTATTAAGGCACGGTTTCCGTGTTTCAGGTTACATGGAGAGATATTGCTGGACTAGATGATGTTATTACAGAGTTGCAGGATACTGTAATTTTGCCATTTCAGAAAAGACATTTGTTCAAAGGATCTAAGCTTTTTCAGCCACCTAAAGGTAACAATCTTCTTCTTTTTGTATGTGATTGTTTGTATTTTGTATGGCTGACCAGTAGATGGCAATGTTAAATTGTGTAACAGTTTCACAGAGAACTATGACTTTTAATACGCTTTGTCTATATACATTATTCAGCTCATTTAGCAATATGCACACTTGTCTCTAACGTAGAGTAGTGCATTTTCTTTACTATGTCAGATATATGAACTAACAAAACTTTTTACAGTAAATAAAATATTCATATTTTTACAGTATATACAACATTACTGTGTATACATTATTTACAGTCTTGCTTTGCTCTAGCTTGCCCATCAACATGACATAGACTATAAGATACACAAAGAGACTTAGTGAGCACTGAACAACAGAGTGGGTAACAGAGGGAGCAAATCAGTACACAATATAACACATCATACCTGCCCTATGCAAAATAAGCAAGCAGGTCCCAACATCCCTTTCTAATTTGCAGTTTGTTTGTTATCTCAATTGTCTCCCTTACTATTCTAGCCTCTTAGGTTTTGATACCCCTTCCTACCTGGCTGTTATCATTTTCTCCCTTCTCTCAAACTTTCAGGTCACAAAGTGCTCACAGAAAATAATCATCTCTGCCCCTCTAATAGGTCTCTTTCTGAGATTGTGGTGTGACTTCCCTAAATCCCTTAACAGTGATACAAAGTTTAAATACCAGGCACCCTGGCCTTCTCCTTGGCTGCCTGGTCTTGCCAATAGATTTAACAATAAGCTGTCTTCTTGGATTACCTGATATAACTGTGCTGTTTTGACAAAGCAGTATGGACCCCTCTTACTGTGCAGTCACCCTAGCTTGAGAATTCCGGGGTTTGACTATATACAATAGAGACACCACCCTATCTTTATTTGCTATACATTGAGGTCATATAGTGTAGACAACCTTGTTTGGGACCAAGACACTGTAATAATTTGTAAGTACTTCTTGAATTCGGCAAGCAAAAGGAATCTTCACTTTCCTTGACTGATCTCTTACTAATCTTTTGGAACAGAGCATCCACCTTGCTCTAACCAGCAAGCCACATGTCTGTCATGAAATTAAACTGTGTGGTCTGTGGTGTAGTGTTTGTATTAATACAGTATTAATAATAGTGTGAGACGGATACCATAGTATGTAATTTTTTTAGTATGAAGCCAGATATTTAAACAAGATTAAAAATTGCTAATGAGTACATGCAGAAGTAGTAAAAATGTGAAAATACACAACATTTTTGCAGATATTCACAAAACTATAATTTTCAACAACAGTTAAATCAAATAAGTTTTTTGTTTTATTTTTGCACCTTTGACACAAATTGCTGTCAAAATTAAAACAAACATATTGGTACAGTGTATATTGGACAATGATGTCCCAGAATGAGTTATCAGTGAGATGGGGAAAATATTAAAATCTTATCGGTGAAACTGCAAGCTTAGCAGCTTTGATGAATGAGAACATCCATACCATTCTTAACTTGTATTATTATGTTTTATTATAGTAGTGTGAGTGCTATGCAGAGTGGAGACAGAACCTCTGCATTTTTCCCAGTTGATTCTGTGGTTCATCAGGGGTGTGTTCTTTTTCCTACTTTGTTCAAAGCTTACATGAACTGGGTGTTGGGCAGGGTCGTGGTATCCAACGGCTGTGGGGCATTTGTTGATGAAGAAAGATTCACTGATCTTGACTTTGCTGACGATGTTGTGAGCTTTGCAGAGTTCATGGAGGCTTTGATTGGGGGCTGTCGAGAGACTGAGTGAGGAGTCTGTGTCTGGGCTTGATTAAAACCAAGATCCAGGCCTTTAATGACCTCTTGGGCACAGCCATCGGCAGTCTATCTGTGGAGAGAGTGTCGACCTTGTCGAGAGGTTTACTTACCTTGGCATGACATTCATGTCTCTGGTGACTCTTCCTATGAAGTCAGCAGACAGATTGGGAGCGCATGGGGGAGTCATGAGGTTTCTGGAAAGAGGTGTGTGGTGCTCCCGATATCTATGCAAAAGCACGAAGTTCCAAGTCTTTAGAGTCCTGGTGCTTCCTGTCTTGCTATATGGTTGCGAGATATGGATGCTATCCAGTGACCTGAGATGAAGGCTGGACTCTTGGTACTGTGTCTCTTCAGAGAATCCTTGGGTACTACTGGTTTTACTTTGTGTCGAATGAGGAGTTGCTCACGGAGTCTTGAATGAGGCATATTACCTGCATTGTGAGGTAGCGTCAGTTACGGCACTACAGCCATGCGGTGCAATTCCGGCTTGCAGGATCCTCCTTGTTGAGGGCAGGAGTGGGTGAATCATGGTAAGGTTACACCCACATAATACCTGGCTATCGCAGATAGAGGGTCATTTCTGGAGGGTTGGACTTGACCACTTGTCTGCCTGGGGGGGTTGCCAACCAGGATCCCGAGCTGTTTCATCGTGTGGAGGGTGTGGCAACACGCTGTACCAGTGCATGCTCCCCAGCCTGATCTGACCTGGCATTATTGTTCAATGATAATCTTGTAGAGTCAATATTTTGATGGCTTGTCAAAGGTTTGTCTTTCTGTAACTTTCTGTTTACTTACTGATTCTTCAAATGTACTCTAAAGATGATAGCAAATTTAAAACGGCACAGAAGAATTAAAAAATGGCTTCTCAATGGCAGAATGGACTGATCCTGCTTCTGACTGTTTGTCTAGGTGTGCTATTGTATGGACCCCCAGGATGTGGAAAGACTCTAATTGCAAAAGCTACTGCGAAGGCTTCTGGGTGTCAGTTCATAAATCTTCAAGCATCCACTCTTACGGACAAATGGTATGGAGAGTCTCAAAAGCTGACCGCTGCTGTCTTCTCCCTTGCAGTTAAGATACAACCCTGCATCATCTTTATTGATGAAATAGGTAATAAACATTCTTGATTGAATTATATCTTTGCCCCAACATAATAAGGAGTTGATACAAATTTGGATGTGTGATTTGGATGGAAGAAAATGCATTCCAGATTAAAAGAATAGGAACACATTTGCTACGCAAATACCATTACTATCTCAAAACCACAGTTTACTTGAAGAGCAGGTTTTTTTCCCTCCTTTTCTTTTTTCACTCTGGGTAAACATCTCCAGTCTCTGATTCATTGGCTACTAATTAATGATTAATATCATGTAAATGTCCACATGCTGTTGCCTCTTAGTGGCAAAAAAGAGGATTACCAACAGAATAACCCCACATTAGTTAAATGTCAAGCATCCCCCATTACAGAGACTGAAACAGGTACGCCCATCATTTAACTCTGCTAATATTTAGGTGGATTCTAAGACATTCCAGTTCCAGTCTTGCTGTTATTTTATATCTTCTAAACGTTTACCAGCTAATTGCATTGTGTGTATGTTTTCTTATAAGATTTTTTGTTTCAAGTACCGCCTCATTCTATATCATGAATCCCTACAATATAAAAATATTTATACAGACTTTGGCAAACATACAGATGGACAGAGAAATAGAAAACTGCGTGTATGTGTATATATATGATATATATATATATATACTGATAATTAATTTTGGTCGGCCGGCCACTCCTGGGAAGGTTCACCACTGTTCCATGTTTTTGCCATTTGTGGATAATGGCTCTCACTGTGGTTCGCTGGAGTCCCAAAGCTTTAGAAATGGCTTTATAACCTTTACCAGACTGATAGATCTCAATTACTTCTGTTCTCATTTGTTCCTGAATTTCTTTGGATCTTGGCATGATGTCTAGCTTTTGAGGTGCTTTTGGTCTGCTTCTCAGTGTCAGGCAGCTCCTATTTAAGTGATTTCTTGATTGAAACAGGTGTGGCAGTAATCAGGCCTGGGGGTGGCTACGGAAATTGAACTCAGGTGTGATACACCACAGTTAGGTTATTTTTTAACAAGGGGCCAATTACTTTTTCACACAGGGACATGTAGGTTTGGATTTTTTTTCTCCCTAAATAATAAAAACCATCATTTAAAAACTGCATTTTGTGTTTACTTGTGTTATATTTGACTAATGGTTAAATGTGTTTGATGATCAGAAACATTTTGTGTGACAAACATGCAAAAGAATAAGAAATCAGGTAGGGGCAAATAGTTTTTCACACCACTGTATAGAGATATAGATTGATATATATGAAATAAAATTTTTTTCTTATTCAGATTCGTTTTTGAGAAATCGTTCCAGTTTGGATCATGAAGCCACTGCTATGATGAAAGCACAGTTTATGAGCCTTTGGGATGGACTGGATACAGGAACAGATTGCCAGGTTTGTAAGATATTAAAGTAGTTGAAGTTAGATAACGTAGTTATAATTGATTAGGTAGGAACAGACAATACATGGATAGATGAATAGATGTTTGAATAAATAATTCACAAAATCAGTGAAATAATTTGAGTAACTCCTTGCAGTTAATGGCAATTTTATTTAAAAAAAAAAAAAAAAAGTGTGCAGTGAGTTTTTAGATTTCCTTTTCCATCTTGATCTACTTAATTTGCTTTCTTTCCCTTCATTAGTGGATTTTGTGTTTTGTCTTCAAAGAAAATTTTGCCTGGTGAATTTCTGCTGCATATTATTACGTTTTATATTTTTTTGTATGCTGTAGAAGGATAGAGGTGACCTTGATAGTGTGGAAGAATGTAGAAGAACCGAGTTCAGATTAAGTGACTTGTTTTTATGAGCCACAGGCAATCCATTTACATTTTCATAAATTATTTATTTGTATTTTCCCTTTTAGGTCATGGTAATGGGTGCCTCAAACAGACCTCAAGATGTGGATCCAGCTATTTTGCGGCGAATGCCAACAACCTTCCAGATAAATCTTCCTGTAAGTTAATGTCTGCATATAGCACACTTTGAATTTTAAATTGTGTATCTGCCCATTTGAGACTGCTTTAATTGAGTTTCCTTGCCTTCCTTTTTTGGATTGTCAGGTGCAACTCTTTATCTGTGCTTGTGAGTCTGTTTCTTCAGCACATTTTTTTTTAAGTTGTCTGCCATTTTCAGATGTATTATTTCATGACCTCTTCCTCGTTAAATTTCAGAAAGTTTACATATATGCTTTTATACAAACTCAAACTGTTGTTTAATGTCAAATTTATAAATCTTGGCAGGTTTAAAATTTAGTCTGATCAAGTTGCACAAAGATGCATATTTACAGTTAATATCTCACAATTTCTAAAATAATGAAGAAATTAAAAAGATGCATTGTTGGCTCTGTTGTTTTGGGGAAGAAAATTGTATTCAGCATGTTGTCATACTATTCTAAACATGTCCTTCCATTCATATACTGCAAGACCTTATAATACTGCTTAACCCACAATGTAAAATTATTGTTCCTTGGAATAATATTGATGAATTGGAAGCAATATACTTTAAGAATGCAAAGACATATTCAAGTGATGGTAAATAATTAAACTGGCATCACAGCTTCAGGAATTTACATTCATTTTCCAGCCAGATCTTTGTGTTTGTTTTTTCTACATCCTTCCCATGTATTTAAGAATTTCTGTGGGTGTTCTGGCATCCTCCCACAGACTTGCATGTAAAATTACATCTCTATATTAGTTTGGTATAGTGCACTCTTCCTCTTCAGTTCTATCTTATTGCATGGATGCCTACACCACCTAATACTTCGCAGCAGGAAGACACCTTGGGGTATTTTCTTGGCCAGATGTTTGTAGTGCCTGCAGTGGTTCTCTGTGTTGTGAAGACATTCTCCCCAGTCAAATGTTTTGAGAATTTTAATAATATTAGAATGTTTGTTGCTGGGTCCATGGTGCAGACACTATATGATCTTTTCCCCTGAGGCACTTTGGGACCAGAATATGCCATCCTACCTCCCTTGTTTCAGAGTCAGAATGCTGGTGTTTCTGACTCTGCATGGCTAGGCTTCCTCCAGCTTGCCCTCTTACTCTGGTACATCCTGCAGCCATCTCTTCCCTAGGTAAATGACACACATGTGCCCAGCCATCCACATGATCTAAAAGAAAACATGATTCATCAAACCTGACCACCTTCTTCTGTTTCTCCATGGTCCAGTTCTGATTCTCACATGCTCATTGTAGGCACTTTTGGGGGTGGACATTGGTGAACATGGGCACTCTGACTGGTCTGCGGCTATGCAGCCCCATATGCAGCAAGTTGCGATACACTGTGAGCTCTGATACCTTTATTTAATGGCTAGCATTAAGTTTTTCCGCAATTTGTTCTACAGTATCTTTTCTGTGGGATCAGACCAGATGTGCTATTCTTTGCTCCACATCTGCATCCATAAGCCTTAGGTGCCAGTGACTCTGTTGTCTGTCCCCTCTGAGAGCACATTTAGTAGGTACTAACCACTGCCTTCTGGGAACACCCCCTGCAGTTTTGGAGATGCTCTGACCCAGTGGTCTAGCCATCACTATTTGGCCCTTGTCAGAGTAGCTCAGATCCTTATGCTTGCCTATTTATCCTGCTTTCAACACATCACATTCAAGAACTGAATGTTTACTTGCTGCCTAATACATATAATCCCTTGACAGGTGCCATTGTATTGTAATAATTAATGTTATTTACTTCACCTGTCAGTGGTTTTAATGTTGTTGCTGATTGGTGTGTGCATAACCTAGAACTAAACTTAACTGAACTCATTAAAATATCCACAAGTTTTAAATTCCCTTTCAGGATCAGTGGTGCCACATACAATAAAAGGGTGAACTACAATTGGTAGGAAAATTAGTGAAGATCATAGGCTGATTCTGCTATCTCATAGTAAGTCCTAGTTATTTTTCAAGCAGGCATCAATCAGGTCTTAATAACATTAGACCCATTGAACAGTTTTGACGAGAACAGGCCATTCAGTCGAACAAAGCTTGCCTGTCCTATCCACCTAATTTCTGAGTTGAGTTTTGAAGAACCTCTAATGACCTACTGTCCATGGAACCATGGAGTAAATTACTTTTGTGCAAAATATACCATTAATTAGTTTCCATCTGTGCCCCAGTGGTCTTTCTGAAGAACTTACTTTAAAGTTGCAGCCAGGATTCACTATGCTAATTCATCTCATAATTTTAAAAACTTGGAACATGTCTTCTATTAATCTTTGCTTACACTAAAAAGGTTCAGTTCCTTTAATCGTTTCTCATAGCTCATACCTTGCAGTCCTGGAATCAACCTAATCATTGATATGTCTTTTTTTGTAACTTGGAGACCACAATGTCATGCAGTACTCTTAATGAAACCTCACCAGTGTTTTTATATGCTTTAAGAATAACCACATTTGCCTTGAACAATACACATTGTGCTATATATTTATATATTCTATTATAATAATATTCTATTAATTCTATATTGACTGTTGTTATTAATCTGTTAGGTAAGGTGTTCTTGTGTGCCTTGAAAGGTGCCTATAAATAAAATAAATTATTATTTTATATATATACTGATATTTCTGCATCAAATAAAACACAAAAATAGATTGTAAATACTCTTGGCCGGAACTCATATTCTTAGAAATGAGCCAGCATCTTATTTGTTAAAAAGCAAAAATGCTTTTGTGAGTTTAAGGGGTTTCCTAAAAGTGAGTGAAATAACTCATAGAAATCCTTAATGCAGATGATTGTCTTTACCATGGAGGAAAAAATATGTGTGTTATTTTTTTTTCTTTCTGTTGGTTTGATCTACAGACTCTTAAACAGAGGCAAGATATCCTGAAGCTCATTTTGACAGGTGAAAATGTAAGCATCTGTTTCCTCTCCAAAAATATAACTGAGATGGGAGGGCTAGGGAAAATATATGTTTTTGTGAAAGAGACAAGAAAATGATTTGAATATGTGTGCATCTAAGCAGTGAGTTCTGCAAATTTGAATGTGTCTCACAAACCATGATTTGCACTGTTCCTACCTGAAGCACATTCATTTTTGTGTTGCGCCCTCCCCCACCATAACATATCGTCTATGAGGGAGGAGTTAAAGTTTTAGATTTGTCAAAAATGTCCATCTCTGGTTTTCGGTTCATCTCGATGTTTTAAGTTCTCCTGATACTGAGAACATTGATATCTCGATGATGAGTGTGTGTCTGTTTGTGTGTGTGTTTCTGTGTGCCACTCTTTCTTGAGGACAGTCTAGAGCTAAAACGGCTGGATGGAAAAATACCAAACTTGAAACCTGTTATGAGACGACGATGTGCTAGTTAGTTTTTGAGCCAAATGGTGCAAGAGAAAGAGGAACTCTAGAGGAACTCTAGAGGAACCCTCAAATACTGCAATTCTGTAATTAATTATGAATTCTTGTAAATTGCATTTGTAATGATCTGTTTTATTATGAGAAAGATCAGCATCAGAGCTATAAATAATTGTAATGTTATAGAATAGTTTGGTTAACGCGTTTCCTAGGGTGAAGCCTACTGACACTCACATCCAAATTTTTTTTTTTCATTTAAGAAGCACTGTCTGTAAATAAACACAACACAGAAAGTTAGCTAGTATGTCTCATTTATAAAAAAAAAAGTACCACATTTTTATTTTGTTTGTTTATTATATGATGGTTACCTAGATAATGAAAAATTTATTTTCTCTACCTGCTGAAAGTGATCACAACACTTCTCCTAGACTCCTCCTAAACAAATGCAGGAGTTGTCAGCAACTGCAAGCTGAATTCTTACTCTTCCCTGTTCAGTTTCAGGCCAGTTCTCTACCACCTTCTAGAAATTTCTTACCTTAAGTCTTCTCATCAGTGACTGGTCTTTGAGTAACGTGTATGGTTATTTTCTGATGATGTTTATTGATCTTTGTGTTTGCTGTTCTATGGGCACAGCTGAGCAATGCCATTAATCTAAAAGAAATTGCAGAGAAGACAGATGGGTATGCAGGCAGCGACCTCAAGGAACTGTGCCGTGATGCAGCCATGTACCGTGTCCGTGACTATGTCCGCAAGCAGCAGATGAGGCAAATTGTGCAGCAGCTCAAAAGCAATGGTGAAAACGAGGAAAGGTACAAATTCATCTACATAATGTGATCTATTCTAAAAGTTTATGATAAATTTCTCAGGATGCATGATTAATACTGAATCATAGTTTTTATACTTCAGTTTTCTTGTTTATTCTTTACTTTTTTCAAACAACAAATCATGGAATGTTATCAATCTGTATAGTTTTATAATTCAAGAAGAGAAATCCTGAACCTTAATATTTATCATCTTGAAAGTTGTCTCCTTGTATGAATTTTCTGTCTTAACTCTCATTTAAGACCAAAGCAGATCATCCATAAAGGGTGCATAAATATCCAGTGGCTTAGGCAGTGTAGATAGGATTCTTTACATTTTGCATCAAAATGGTCATTTAACTGATAAGACCAATATACCTTTCTAAGACAATAAATCATGAAGATAGATTCTGAATAACTTTGGAGTGTAGCTTTTATTATAGTAGTGTAAAGAGTAAATGTCATTTTCACTTTGTACGGACACTTTCAGAATATTGACATTTAAATGATTTTTAATGTGGTGTAAGGTTGGTGTAAGGAGCAAGGTTCAAGCAAACATTTGATTCAGAAAGCATTCAGACCCCTTCACTTTCTGTACACTTTATTGTGTCTTTAATTTCACTTCAGGTAGATACATTTGCTATTTTTGCCCATTAGTCTACATACGCTAACCTATAATGGCAAAGTGAAAGCATGTTTTCAAAATGATTTGAAAATTTATTGAAAACCAGAAACTGAAAACTCTTGTTGATATAAGCTCCCAGGTTCTTGCTGTGGCAGTGCAAATTGTGGCTTGTTGTATCCTGTTTGGCTTAATTATCCTTCAGATGTGGCTAGAACTTTGTTAGAGTTTCCTTTGGAAAACTGAATTGCTTGGACATAGAATGCAGTACACCTGTATATATAAGATCTCACTGCATATTAGGACAAAAGAAAACTGTAGACCTCCACAATAAAATTGTGGTGAGGCTTAGTTCAGGGCACAGGTATAAAACAACTTTTCTATAGGTTTGTGTGTTCCCAGGAGCACAGTGTGAAATGGAAGAAGTTTGGCACCACTAGGATTCTTAATAGAGCTGGCTGTCAGGAAAAACTGAGTAACCGGGCAAAAGTGGTCTTGGATACGGAGATGACCAAGGACTCAATGGCCACTCTAACAGAGCTTCAGAAATTTTCTGCTGAAATGGGACAACATTTCAGGAAGTTAAGCATCTTGGCAGCACAGTGTCAATCAGGCATTTATAGTAGAATAGTTAACACCTGCTTGGAGTTTGCCAAATGGCATTTAATGGATCCCTGACAGTATAAGTACAGAGATTAATAATAATAATAATAATAATAAATTTTATTTATATTGCGCTTTATATTTAACAATCTCAAAGTGCTACAAAATAAGAATAAATTAACAAACAAGATAATATATAGAAATAATTTAACAAAATGCCTTTCTAAAAAGTTTTTAGGTTTCGTTTGAAAGCATCAGTCGACTGTGGGGCTCTCAGGTAGTCAGGGAGAGAATTCCACAGCCTCGGCGCCACCGAAGAAAAGACCCTATTACCTATACTGCTAAGTTTAGTTCTAGGAACTTGAAGAGTGTTAGTATGCACAGAGCAGAGGGTGTGTGAGGAAGTATGAGGGATAAAGAGTTTCTGTAAATACAGGGGAGCAGATCCATAGATGCACTGATGGGAAAGGAGGGAAACCTTGTACTCAATTCTAAGTGGTACAGGGAGCCAGTGAAGGGTTTTCAAGATAGGAGTGATGTGGCTATGCTTTCGCACCCTCATCAGGATCCTGGCAGCGCTGTTCTGAATGTACTGGAGTCTCTGGATACTCTTGCCAGGAATCCCAATGAGGAGCACATTACAGTAATCCAGCCTGGACGAGACAAAGGCATGGGCAAGCCTCTTTGCATCTGCCAGGGTAAGTGTTGGACGAAGTTTAGCAATGTTCCTGAGATGGTAAAAAGATGACTTACAAAGATGTTTAATGTGGGTGTCAAAAGTGAGTTGAGAGTCCATTTTAACACCCAAATTAGTAACAGTTGTAGAAAGAGGAATGTTTTGACCAGAAAAAGTGATATTGGTGATGGTAGAAGAACGAAGATGGTGTGGTGTGCCAACTAAAATGGCTTCTGTTTTAGATCTGTTTAGCTGAAGGAAGTTGAGCCTCATCCATGCCTCTATTTCCTCCAAACAAATAGTCAGTAAAGATGTTGGTAGAGGAGGTGGGAGTAGTCCTAAGATAAAGCTGAGTGTCATCAGCATAACAATGTAAAGATAGACCTTGTTTGCTAATGACACTTCCAAGGGGGAGCATGTAAATGATGAAAAGGATGGGGCCCAACACAGAGCCCTGTGGAACACCACAGGTAACATTATGGGTGTGAGATTTTGCGCTGCCAAGAGCGACATACTCAGTTCTACCAGTCAAATAGGATGTGAACCAATTTTGAACATTTCCTGAAAGCCCAATGGTGTATTGCAGACAGTGAAGAAGAATATTATGATCAATTGTATCAAAAGCAGCTGTCAGGTCAAGGAGAATGAGTAAAGAGGGAGAACCAGTATCTGCTGACATCAGAAGGTCATTTGTGACCCTGACCAGGGCTGTTTCGGTGCTATGGCCAGGGCAAAAACCAGACTGAAACTTTTTAAACCGGTTATTCAGTTTGAGATGATCATGAAGTTGTACTGCAACTATTTTTTCTAGAACTTTAGAGAGAAATGGAAGATTAGAGATGGGTCTATTATTAGACAGAACTTCAGGATCCGTGAAAGTCAAGGAGACTGCTCAGAGACTGGCTGTAGAGATCCACTAGGTCTGCAACAGAGCTGGAACTGGTAAGATCAGTAGAAAGAACTTTAAGGTCCAGGGCCAAGGCATTCACATTGATGTTCTTCAAATTTTTAAAATGAATCTGTCATTTTGGTTTGGTACGAGGAGAGAAAAAGGGTACCTCCATTGACACTACTTTGTGGTCTGAAATACCAAGATCATAAACCTGTAAATTACTAATTAATGCAGAGTTTGAAATAACCAAGTCAAGTGTATGACCCCTAGAGTGTGTGGAGATATCAACATATTGTTGTAAGCTGAGGGAATCTAACAACTTAAGAAAATCAACAGTGAGATAACCTTTAGGATTATCAACATGAATATTCATATCTCCCAGGATTATGATGTTGGCAGAGGTGGCACACAGTGTTGCGAGTAGATCAGTCATTTCCGGAATAAAAGCAGAGTTGGGTTTTGGAGGTCGATAGATAAGAAGAACAGTCATGGGAAAAGGGGGCTTTCATTTAAATGCAAGACACTCGCAGGAAGATGTTACAGGTAACGAAATATGGGACACCCCCATTATCTGACAATAGATGATGACTAAACCACCACCACGCCCAGTGCTGCGAGCTGCTTCCAAATAACTGTAGCCAGATGGACATGCTTCATTTAAGGCAGAGTAAGCCTCTGACTGGTGCCAGGTTTCTGTCAGACACATGAAGTCAAGTCCTTTCTCCCTGATGTGTTCTTCAATCAGTGTGGATTTATTGCTAATGGATTGAGAATTAAACAATTCAAATTTGACCAGTGATTGTGGAGTAAATCTCAGTACAGGTCTCAAAACATTAAAGTCCACTCCACGCAGCTTGGAACCCACTCCACAAAATAAATCCAGCCGGATGTGAGTATTTCTCACAGTGGCTTGGGTGTTTCCCATGCTAGAGTGCAGAGATCTCGCGATACTTCTAATGTTGATAGTGGTTGAAACAACGGTGCTCTGATGACGTATCCCACCTGCGACAAGTGACCAAAAAGATGGAATGTTGGTAGCTGTTTATTGAAAATGAACTTCCGACCAGAGCCTCTATGAATGTAACGAGGATGGCGAAGAAGTCCAAGTTCTTTAATGATGTGGATGTTAATTCCAGGAGTGGTTACAGGATTTAGTCGGCGAAGTTTTAAACTGGAATAGCTGAGGACCATTCCAACCGAAGAGGGAGAAAAGGATGCCATCCAGATAGTGCCTGAAAATCCACAACAAACAGTAAAGCAGTATATCCCGGCGGCAGATGAGTAGACACAAAATCTTCAAAAAACTTGATAAAAATCCGTAAAATCCACAGCAAACAATAAAACAGTATGTCCAGGCAACAGGTGAATAGACAACAAAAACTTGATAAAAATGCGTAAAATCTACGACAAACGATAAAACAGAGCAGGAAAATTCCCTGGTTTGATGAGGTAAAAATTGAACGCTTTGGGCAAAACTCCAAACATTATGTCTGCCGAAGACCAGGCACTGCTACTATCATCTACCTGATATTATACCTATGGTGATTCATGGTGGTGGCAGCATCATACTATTAGGGTGCTCCTCAGTGGCAGGGATAGGGAGACTGGTTAAACTGGAGGGAAAGATGAATGCAGCAAAATACAAAGGAGTCCATATTGCATACAGCCTTAGATTGGGGTGATGGTTCACCTTTCAGCATGACAATTACCCAAAGCATACAGCCAAGGCAACAATGGAGTGGCCTTGGGACAAATCTCTCCCCGACTTAGACCCCGGAAGAGACCAGAAAATTACAGTTTACAGACACTTCCCATCTAACTGATCAGTCTAACTGAACTGGAGAAGATCTGCCTAGAAGAATACGATACACTGCTCCAATCCAGGTGTTCAAAGCTTATGGAGAATTACCCAGGAAGACTCAAAGCTGTAATCACTGCCAAAGAGACTCCTACAAAGTACTGAATTAAAGCTTTGTATACTTACAGTCCCCTCCACAATTATTGGCACCAGTGGGAAAGATGAGTAAAAAAGCGCTATAAAAAAAATCACCTTTGGATGAATTACTTTAATTTCACACTGAAAAAAATTAAGTGATTTTTTTTTTCCTGAAAAAAAAAAACCAGCCCCATAACACAGAATCTCCACCATAATTTACAGTGGATATCCGATTATTTTTGGTATAGCCATAATTCTGTTTATACCAAACACACCTTGAGTGTTTGTTGTCAAAATGCCCAATTTTCATATTGTTTGACCATAGACTATGGTTCCTGTCAAAGCTCCAGTAGTGTTTAGCAAACTCCAGGCGCTTATGTTTATGATTAAATGACAGAAAATAACTTTGTGGCATGCCTTCCAAATAATCTGTTGGTACTGAGGTGGAGTCTGATGGTAATTTTGAAGTCTTAGTGACCCCAAGAGGATACTTTCTTCTGTATTTCTCCATGGGGTGATCCTTCTGGATTTTTTTTTTTACTTCACTTGCCATACTACTTGCTGTGCTTGGGTGCAAAATAAACTTGGGTCATCTTCGAGGCAAGCTGACAACAGTTCTAGTTAATATGAACTGTTTAATTATTGCTGTAACTGTTGATATAGTTTTTTCATGCGAGTAGCTATTTTTTTATAGTCATTCTCTGACTTATGAAGGTCAACACACTTTTCCCTCCTTTGAATTGTGTGTTTCCATATTTTTCTCAGGCTGATGAATTAAGAATGGAATTTAGTCTCTGTCCTGCCTTATATTTTTACCCCAGTGAAATAGAAAGTCATGGATTACTGCTTGACAGTTTACCAACACTCACATTCACTTTTAAAAGCCAGATGTGCATAGTAAAAATTAATTTATATGAGTGCCAATAATTGTGTAACGTGGTTTTGTTAAAAATAATTACTTCTTGATGAGGGATTATTTTTTTTCTCAGAAAATAATTACTTTAATTAAAGGTTGTATTTCTCTGTATTTTTTTTCAGTGAGAGGTTAAGGCAATTCACCTAAATGTGATTTTTTTTTTCTCTACAAACCTGTTTATTCATCTTTCTCATTGGTGCCAATAATTGTGGCGGGACTATATTTGAATTATAGATTCCAGTTTTTTGATTTTTAAAAAACCATTCAGAAAACATTTTTCACTTTGTCATTATTGGCAAAAATGGTCAGATTATCCATTCAAAATGAAATCAACAGCACAGTAAAGTCTGCAAAAAGTGAAAGGACCCAAAAACATTCTGAATCCGCTGTATGATATGCACAGGTTTCAATGCTGTTGCACCATTTAACTAAGAATAGTTAAGCATACTGTGGTGCAACTCTTGATGCTTCGGGACTAAATGAGACAGTCAAGACTGTAAAACCCTCCACTCTTCCATGCCTTTTTAGTATGGAGGTGCTGGAGCAGTCGGGTAATGATGCCATACATACCACTTATTGCCACCAAGCTTGAATATTCTCCAAACTCTTAATACAGAACTTACAGTAGACTATGGTGTTGTTTCACATTTTACCTCAGAGTTATAATTGCTTTATAGCAAACATTCTTCGCACATATTCTTAAATATAATACCTTGTGAATTAATTTCAGTATATAATTGGTATAATTACTTTAAATACGCTGTATTGTCCTGCAAAATCCAAGTGCAATTACATGGTAATAGGGTAAATCAAACTATACTTTAATAAATAATTTCAAACGGTAGTATTTGCTATTGAATTATTCCTAAGACATAATCTAGTACAGTATATGAATCCCATGTTTATATATTTTAGTGAGCTTCAATAATAATTTACTGTTTTTTTTTCCATTAAAGTAATACAAATCTTTAGATAATATTAACTATGTATTTCCTTTTCTTTACAGACCAGTGGATGAGGACTGTCTGAGGCCTATCACTCAAATAGATTTGCTATTTGCTGTGGAAAAAATGAAGGAATCCAAAGCTGCTACCTCCTCAGAAATAGCTATGCGTGAATTTCCTTTGGACTAACAAAACAAAAAAAAATCCTGTTTTTGAAGACTTTTGTCCCTTTTCATAACTCTTAATTCAAGCAAGATACATTATTTATGAATTTCTAATTGAAGCAACTTTGCGAAACTGAAATTCTCCAAAAACATCTATTTTAATGGAGAAGCACAATGATTGATCATCATTCTCTGTGATTATTGCTCTGAAGTTCATGAAAACTTTACATTTAAACAGCAAATATTTAAATGCACATGCTTGGAAATATAGCTGTGTTCTGTCTAAAGTAGGGTTAGTCCTTCATGTTTTTGCATAAATCACAACCTGGGAAAAATAGATCCAGGATATTATAATACAAACAACTCTAGTTCAGTCCAATACTGCATATTAATATTTAACCATGAAGACTATTTCATACTATATGTGGATTATAATTACATTTACAGTCCCAACGGTTTGAAAGATTCAAAAGACGTTTAAAAAATTTTGCACAGCTCAAGATAAAACTGCGGAATTGACTTGTTTTGTTTTTTTTATGAATGCTTTCCAAAGTGTATATCTAGCAGTCGACAGAAGCAGAGTAACAGTGTAAATAGAAGTGAAGCAGGGAAGGAGAGACAAGATGCAGATTTGTTTGTTTATTAGACAAAATATATGGAATCTGGTGACTGTATTGCTTAAGAAAACAGGCAAAAGCTGAACCTAGGAATTCTCTTTCCAAAACCCACACATTCATTTGACTAGCTATTAAGTTGAAAAAAAAATCATGCAAGTTAAACTCAAGTAAAGAAATGAACACGTTTAGCTCCACTCCAAAAAGACTTAGCATTGCAAGCTGTGGGGTTTCATACAGACTTAAGATAGCTTTATATAGATTCATGTATTGCATATTTGGAGTAGATTTTAGTTGTTGAATTACTCTAAATACAGCTTTATCAGAGTGTAAATGGAAGAGATTCAAAGCATTTCAGGTAACTAGTTACTCATGGTTCATTAATGGTGTTTATCATAATGTAGTGTTTTCAAGCTGGCTTAATGTAAATCAGGGTTATGGAAATCCAAAGCCTATCTCAGCAGCACTGGGCACAGTCCATTACAAGGGTCAATCATGCAGACTCTCATAGGGACCACGTTTATGGTTGCCAATGAATCTAACAGCTGTGTCTTTGTGGATGTGTAAGATAAATGGGGTACCTGAAGGAATCTCAAGGAGACATGGGGAGAATGTGTAAGATCCATGTTGAATACTACTAGACTGCCCAAAGTTTAATACTGAAATGTTGTGTATGTACAATACATGTGTGAATATTGCTGTCTCAGTGAGTAGGATACTTTGTAGGGTTTGCAACTGGCATCTTGTTATATCATATATTGCTTTAGTTTCTCTGTGTCCTTTATCGGACTGCTGATTGTTCATTTTGAATGAAAGATGGTGATGAGTGTTTTCTGTTTTACTCTACTGCTGGAATGGAAAATAATTTAAGGCAAGTTGCTTCTTCTTACTGCTTTTTTGTTGATTTTCCTGATCTGGGCAAAGAGTGAGTTGGAACATCACCACAAGATAATACAAGGGGAATTGAGAAGCATTTTCACAGTAAAAACACAGTTAGTGCATTTACATACACTTCAATAACCAAATTATTCAAAGAAACCTGTTTTCTAAAATACCATGAAAAACCCTTATTGTTATAAGAGAAACTGGGATATTGGCCTCTGATAAACCTGATTAACAGAGCTAGATTTAACCGCGATTAACCCGATTATGTGGATAAGCGAACCCATAACCAGGTTAACTATAAGGGTTTTGTAGTCTGCGCATGTCTGCTGTGCTCTGTCAGTCTGCACATGTATTTACTTCACACACACTTTCAGCAGCCATGGGTAGACGAGTCCACAAAGTGTATTTCCAGAGGCAAATGTTTGGTCTATCGCATTATTCCTTCTCCTGGCTGAAATAATCTGTTGAAAAATTGCTATATTTGTGGTGATGAGCTGAATGTACAGGGCTACGTTCAGTAACACAATCTTGAGGGTAACACTTTAAAAGTAATGTGCATTAAGTAGTCTGACTACTTTTTAAAGTAACAAGTAACCTAACGCATATCTTACTGAAGAAAAAAAAAAACCTGCGTTCTTGTTATTATTTCAGCTGCATTTGGTGTAAGGCAAGAATCACAGGTAGCGTGTCTTTTGCAGGCCTCAGTTCACAGCCATGCAGAAAAGAGTGTGCTGTGAGCAATCTGGACATAGAAACCTATAAATAAAGTGTCAGTTTGACTAAACATATTTATAAAACATAGGAAAATGATCACAGGAATCATGCTTATTTTTGAATTCACAGTGGTCAATGACGGCATTTAACTCCTTTTTGCACAGTTTAATGACATCGGAGTGTTTTGCCAAAGGAGAATTCCAGATTACTTGAAACAAGGTTTCTGCCTTAATCGGATAATTCACCTTAATCTGATTATGTGTGTGCATGTAAACATACTGAATGATATCCTGTTTCTTAAATATTGCTGGAATAGGCTGTGGTCCCCCAACATTGTATGCTGTTGTTCACAGGAGGAATGAATATACTGTATACTGGAATCTGTATTTGTGTAAACATTCAGTGTAAAAACATATTCTTTTTAGGTTATTGCAAATTTTTAAGTTATTTATACTTAGTTTGCCTTTTGTATTAAAATAATTGCAGAGGCTGCAGAGTTTGTTTTGTGCACAGCAAAGAAGAGACTGCCAGAATGTTTGCACATACTGTACATATGCCTTTTAAAGTGTCTATCAGAAATGTCTTTTTAGAACCAAGCTAATGTGTAACTTGAGGGCCTTCTGTTCTGTTTCACATAAATGAAATGTGATTTACAGAAGTATCTCTTGTGCACTGAAGCTGAAGATGAAGATTCACCTTCCACATATTGGATATCTAAAAGACAGTGCCATAACTACATTGATGTGTTTGAAGAATAAAAGCATAAATGTCCTGAAGCAGCCCAGCCAAAGCTCTGACTTGAGAAGGCTTGCACAGGCTAGACATTTAGAGGCAGCTAGAGCAAATCTGCCACGAGAAATAGACAGAAAACCTGCAAAGAATGCACAACATTGACAGACATTTCTTCAGACACACTTAAAGATTTTATTGGAGAGAAAACTATCTCCACCAAATACTGGTATTTTATATAAGTGCCATGAATGTATCAGCATGCAGAAGTTACCAGTTTTTTTATTACATTTATGATATATGATGTTACCTTTAATAAATTCATTTTGACTAGTTATTAAATGCTTCTTTAATGGTCTTGGTACTCTGCAGACATTTTTCTTCAATTCACATTATCTGACTGTTCCTGAGATTTTCAGTCATAGCCTTCAATTTCATAATCTTAGTGACTCAGAGGCAGTCAGCCGCCCTTAAAACTGATCACCTAATGTGACCTGCCCAGCGACTCACTCCAACAAAATCAAAAAGGTTTGATTCAGTCTTTAGTCATAATGGTGGACTCTTTGTGCATGAGAGATGACAACCAATGAATGCTCAAGTGGAAATTCATTGAATTTAAGTGGCGACGGGGAATAAGGAATGAGATTGTTTCTGATCTGACAAACAGAAGAGAAGCTCTGTCTGATGTTCCGTGTTTTACATACCATGACAGAATGGAAAAAAAGAAAGGTTGAGATTGCTGCTACAGTCTCCATTGATATTAACCTTTCAAACAACACTAACTCTGCCAGGTGTCAGAAAAAGGAATGAACTCAACTGTGCTAGAAGGTTAGCACTCCATCCGTAAATGTGACAAACAGATTTTCGGTCATTTAAATTCATAGGGTTTGGTGTCAAGATCAGCAAATACAGTCGGCAAATCTGACATATTCCACGTCTAGAACTCGCCTAATGTAAGCAGCTCAAAAGCAGGTAAATCCTGGCCTAAAACAAGTGTAGTCCTTCTCTGGGAATGGATTGCCACATAAAGACCTAGCGACCAAAGACGAAGAGACTGAGTGTGAAATGGAGAAAGAATGAGTCATGCGTGGAATGAAAACAATATTAGGACAAAACAATCAGGCTAGTAAACATACAGCTCAGTATGTGGCTGATGCCCAATAAACCCTGCAAGAAAAATGTTAGTGGACATTATTGATTTTTACCCTATACCTCATTGAAAGGAAACAACCAACACTTCCTCCATTTTATTGCCATGTAGCATCCAATACCAAATGGGAAACTGTCTTGTCACTGACATTGTGTCATCACTCTGAAAAAGTTTAGATTTGTTAACAAAATCAGCAAATTGGTCACTTTACAGTATCTGATAGTCGTTAACAGATTTTACTGTGATGGTGAGTGACTTTATAGAAAGTGCATCACAACATCAAACTGGATTTATTAAAGGCCAACACTTAGCGTCCAATCTTCGATGCCTGTTTAATATAATATATTCACCCGCAAAGTCAAACATCCCAAAAATATTATCCTTGGATGCAGAAAAAGCATTTGATATGATTGAATGGAACTACCTTTTCACTATATTGGAGAAATTTGGGTTTGACCCAAACATTTGTGCATGGATCAAACTACTGTATGCCAATCCAGAAGCTTCAGTTTGTATTAACATTAATTCAGACTACTTTAAACTAGAACATGGTACCAGACAAGGATGCCCCTTGTCACCACTGCTATTTGCAATCGCCATTGAGCCACTGGCAGTTCACTGTCAAAATGCTTATCAGTTTAAGGGGATTATCAGAGAAGGACTTGAACAGAAAATTTCTCTATATGCAGGTGATATGGTACTGTATATATCAGACCCACAAAATATTGTGCCAGCAGCCCTGACAGCACCAACAGAATTTCAAAAGATCTCTGGTCTCACAATTAATTTGAATAAAAAGTGTGCTCTTTCCAGTGAATTCTCAGGCATACAATATTAGATTGGACACCTTCCCTTTCATCATTGCAGAACCGTTTAAATACCTGGGGGTAAATATCACAAGTAAACATAAAGCTCTTTATCAAAAATAAATTTTGCAGTCTGTATGGAGAAAATTAAGCAAGACTTGCATAGATGGCCAACCCTTCATCTCACTTTAGCTGGAAGAATTAACGTTGTTAAGATTAATATCCTCCCTAAGCTTCTCTTCTTCCAATATATATAAATAAATATTTTTTTTAAGAAATCAGATTCAACCATAACCTCATTTATTTGGAATTCAAAACATCCACGTATCCAAAGGGCGACCCTACAAAAACCTAAGGCGGAAGGCGGCATGGCTCTACCTAACTTTCAATTTTATTACTGGGCAGCAAACATACAAACTATAAAAACCTGGACACACATAGATGAACAGACACAGGCTTGGTCGGCAATAGAAATAAAATCCTGCAGTACTCTTGGTCTGGAATCCCTACAGATTTTATTTTTTTCTCCAGCCTTTGGAGTTTTTTTTGTTTTTTCTGTCCACCCTGGCCATCGGACCTTAATCTTATTCTATGTTAATTAAGGTTGACTTATGTTTATTTTTTATTGTGTCTTCTATTTTTCTATTCATTTTGTAAAGCACTTTGAGCTACATTTTTTTGTATGAATATGTGCTATATAAATAAATGTTGATTGATTGATTGAGTACTTCTTTACATTCCTTGCTTCGTGCCCCAATAATTGCAAGTTATTGCCAATATACTAATAACCCAATTGTGCTTCACTCACTCAGAATATGGAACCAATGTAGGAAGCATTTTAAGATTGAGAAAGTTTTATTGGTGGCACCTCTACACGAGAACCACCTTTTTCAACCCTTGCAAACATATGCAGTTTTTAATATCTGGAAAACACATTTCTTTAACTATTACCAAATTAGAAACTTTGTTAAACAGAACCTGTCTGATTTTCCTCACCACCCTCTGTGCTGGAAAAAATATTGCTCAGTTTCATGGACTTAGACAGCATTTCTGCAATATATAAAACCATTTCACAGTCCCTTCCATTCAAACATCCAAGAGGACAGTGGGAAAAGGATCTCTCACTCAACATCTCAGAAAAGGAGTGGAAGGCCGCAATGCAGAGAATTCACTCGAGCTCCATATGCGCAAAGCCTACAATTATTCAACTCAAAATTATATATCGCGCACATCTGTCTCTCTTAAAACTGTCCAAAATATTTCCAGGGCATGATCCAACCTGCAAATGCTGCAGTCAAGTCCCAGCCTCACTGGGTCACATGTTTTGGGCCTGCACCAAATTAACATCATTCTGGACCAAAATTTTAATTACCTTTCAGACAGCCTTGGTCTCACAGTCTCCCCTAACCCATTAACAGCTGTGTTTGGGGTTCTTCCAGATGGGTTTAAAGTGGAGAAAGACAAACAAATTGTGATTGCACTCACTACACTTTTGGCACGCAGACTTATTCTGATAAACTGGAAGAACCCAAACTCTCCTCTTTTAAGTCAGTGGGAAACCGATGTGTTATATTATTTGAAATTGGAAAAAATCAAATACTCAGTTAGAGGATCCGTACAGACTTTTTTTCAAAACATGGAAGGATCTAATCAGTAATATTTTAAAATAAGTTCATAAATTAACATCATTCTGGACCAAAATCTTTAAATGCCTTTCAGACAGCCTTGGTGTCACAATCCCTCCTAACCCATTAACAGCTGTGTTTAGTGTTCTTCCAGATGGGCTTAAAGTACAGAAGGAGAAACAAACTGTGATTGAATTCACTACACTATTGGCACACAGACTTGTCTTGCTCAACTGGAAGAATCCTAACTCACCTCTTCTAAGTCAGTGGTAACTGATATTTTATACTATTTGAAATTGGAAAAAATCTAATTCTCACTTAAAGGATCTGTGCAGAAATGTTTCAAAACCTGGCAGGATCTAATCAATAATATTTTAGAATACATTTTTAAAGCACTGAGGAAGCAGATTCTCTTGCCATTTCTTTTTCTTTTCTTTTTCTTCTACATCTATCTATATTCACTTATTAATTTATCTATTTACTTATTTTTACTAGCTTTAAGTTTTATTCTGCTGCCCATGCTCTTTTTCTCAGGGGTGGGGGTTGATTTGTTTTTAATTCTATTCTGATAAAATTGATCTATTTTTCTGGAATGATTACAATAAAATAAAAAAAAGTGCAGATGAGAGAATGTTGGCCCCAAACACATTAGTGGGTGCCTATAATTATTTTTTGTTTGTTTTCTACAGGCCAAACTAATAGTTTCTTGCTGAGGTTCTGCATTGCATACAACATGTTTGAGCAGAGTATTTAAGCATCATTTAGTTCTGATAGTTTTGGTTTAGTAATTGTGTAATTAACTTTACATCGGTGGCACAGTGGCTGCTGCTGCCTCAGAGACATTGTGTCCCATGTACAGTCTGTTTTCACTGTGCCTGAGTGGTTCTTCTACAAGTACGCTAGCTTTTCTTCTACATTAAAATATTTGGCATGTTTGGTTAGCTGGTAGCTCTAAACTGGCCTTATGTTGCCAATAAACTATCCTCTGTAGGGTCACAGGGAGACAGTGCCTGTGCTGGCAGTATTCAGCTGAAAGCAGCAACCAGCCCTGACTGATTTGCCAGCTCTTTAAGGCGAGGCCAGATTAAAGACGCCATTGGGCTCCCCTACTAACTCCACAAGAGAACATCTCGTACTGTATGTCAATAAAACGTTTGAGGTCTAAATGAAAACTATGCTGTGCCTGGACAATTCATTGCAGTTCCAAAGAAACCTACTGTGGTATTAACATAAAACAATAAAATATTTTGAGACTCCAATATTAATAGTTACATGTTTCTTTTTAAATACTGCATATCTTTATTTCTACTTGTGACTGAGTCTGTCATGTTGTTCAGCACATTCTTATAAATAAGCTTGTGGCCATGGAGCAAAACGACGAGGCGATCGTCTTTTATGAAATAATAATGCAAAAAGTTAAGTGTGAATCTTAAGAACTGCATACACATACAACACCTTATTTATATACTACTTTTAATACTTTTGAGAAATACTTTCATTTTAAGAGTTTCATATATTGTATTATGCAGTTGGCAATGTCTCACCACACTTTAAGCTTCAAATTTTTATGCCACATGTCAGAACATGGTAATACTGTTTGTGTTAATCTTGGAGAAAGTTTAAGAAAATCCACGATGGTAAAATTGGTTCAAAAGACCTTACCCACTGTATTTGAGTCTATATGTTGCTACAGCTTACTGAGGCCACATTCAGACTGCAGTAAAAAAAGTGTCTAAATTTAATTTTTTGGTTTATAAATTATTTTTTGCTTGAGTGTTCAAGTTAAATTTGCATGTGATTCCAATCCAATATGCCTGTGTACTAGTTATCTATCCTGAATCTGCCAGCTTAATAAGAATTAATTCAATCAGCCAGATGTGACCTAATAACGAAACCGGAATACCAGCTACACGCTCACTTCAAATTATTTATGGTGCAAAACATCTTGGAATTTTACAGATCACAAGTACTCAGAGATGTTTGAGTGGAATCATCCCAGTTGGATCTGTCTTCAAGAAAAATATGAGGAAAATTACACTTTTGAGGTGGGACATTGTTGAAAAGTTGTAGCAATTAGGCTGTGTTTGCAGGCTTTCTGTTTTTCTTTTCTGCATTTCACATTTTTCTAAAAAGATTGAATCTGCCACCTGAGTGAAAAATCCATTATCTTTGAATGACAATATAAATAAAGATTATTTAAGGTAGCTCTCTATTTACAGTGGTGTGAAAAACTATTTGCCCCCTTCCTGATTTCTTATTCTTTTGCATGTTTGTCACACAAAATGTTTCTGATCATCAAATATAACACAAGTAAACACAAAATGCAGTTTTTAAATGATGGTTTTTATTATTTAGGGAGAAAAAAAAATCCAAACCTACATGGCCCTGTGTGAAAAAGTAATTGCCCCCTGAACCTAATAACTGGTTGGGCCACCCTTAGCAGCAATAACTGCAATCAAGCGCTTGCGATAACTTGCAATGCGTCTTTTACAGCACTCTGGAGGAATTTTGGCCCACTCATCTTTGCAGAATTGTTGTAATTCAGCTTTATTTGAGGGTTTTCTAGCATGAACCGCCTTTTTAAGGTCATGCCATAGCATCTCAATTGGATTGAGGTCAGGTCTTTGACTAGGCCACTCCAAAGTCTTCATTTTGTTTTTCTTCAGCCATTCAGAGGTGGATTTGCTGGTGTGTTTTGGGTCATTGTCCTGTTGCAGCACCCAAGATCGCTTCAGCTTGAGTTGACGAACAGATGGCCGGACATTCTCCTTCAGGATTTTTTGGTAGACAGTAGAATTCATGGTTCCATCTATCACAGCAAGCCTTCCAGGTCCTGAAGCAGCAAAACAACCCCAGACCATCACACTACCACCACCATATTTTACTGTTGGATGTTCTTTTTCTGAAATGCTGTGTTCCTTTTACGCCAGATGTAACGGGACATTTGCCTTCCAAAAAGTTCAACTTTTGTCTCATCAGTCCACAAGGTATTTTTCCAAAAGTCTTGGCAATCATTGAGATGTTTCTTAGCAAAATTGAGACAAGCCCTGATGTTCTTTTTGCTTAACAGTTGTTTGCGTCTTGGAAATCTGCCATGCAGGCCGTTTTTGCCCAGTCTCTTTCTTATGGTGGAGTCGTGAATACTGACCTTAATTGAGGCAAGTGAGGCCTGCAGTTCTTTAGACGTTGTCCTGGGGTCTTTTGTGACCTCTCGGATGAGTCGTCTCTGCGCTCTTGGGGTAATTTTGTTCGGCCGGCCACTCCTGGGAAGGTTCACCACTGTTCCATGTTTTTGCCATTTGTGGATAATGGCTCTCACTGTGGTTCGCTGGAGTCCCAAAGCTTTAGAAATGGCTTTATAACCTTTACCAGACTGATAGATCTCAATTACTTCTGTTCTCATTTGTTCCTGAATTTCTTTGGATCTTGGCATGATGTCTAGCTTTTGAGGTGCTTTTGGTCTACTTCTCTGTGTCAGGCAGCTCCTATTTAAGTGATTTCTTGATTGAAACAGGTGTGGCAGTAATCAGGCCTGGGGGGTGGCTACGGAAATTGAACTCAGGTGTGATACACCACAGTTAGGTTACTTTTTAACAAGGGGGCAATTACTTTTTCACACAGGGCCATGTAGGTTTGGATTTTTTTTCTCCCTAAATAATAAAAACCGCAAAACTGCATTTTGTGTTTACTTGTGTTATATTTGACTAATGGTTAAATGTGTTTGATGATCAGAAACAATTTGTGTGACAAACATGCAAAAGAATAAGAAATCAGGAAGGGGGCAAATAGTTTTTCACACCACTGTATAAATTATGTAACATAACATTCTGAAGCCTGCGTAATACAAGTAAGGGTCAGGGAGTGCAGGGGTCTGAACACTATTCATTATTTTAAATTCTTCTGTGATGCATTTTTTAGCTTTGTTCTTATTAGTCTGAAATAATACAGTTGATTCATTTATTCCCTCATACCTCCCACCTTCCAGTCCTGGAATACAGTAAATCTGTTTGCTGTTCTCTGAAGATTTGTAATGCTGCTATATCTTTTTAGATGAAGTTAAAAAAAACTTAATGTCCTTTTTATCTTTTTCATTACTTTCTTGTTTCTTGTCACTAAACTGTGGATGTCATGCAAGTAGGACTCCCATTGTACTGTGCACATAAGACAATAAACTTCAATAAGTATGTTATAGTGTTAGCAGAACCTCTCTGGATATTTGCTCTGCAAATGGAAATGTAGAAACCAGCAACATAATATCCTTTTCAAACCCCTGTAAACCGTATCCTCATGGACAGCGATGAGCCCACCATTACGTCCACCTTTTCATGCAGTTTGTTTTCTAGCAGTAAATCCCCATAATTTAATATTTTGATGTTTCAATCTATGATCCACTAGAGGGCAGCAGCTCTCTTTGTAATCTTACACAGTAACAAAGAGGCAGAGGATCTACATGCATGGTTGGCAAAAGAAGTTTGAGAATTATTACTTATTAAAAAATTATATTTTTATAGTGCCTATAAAAAGTATCCATACCGATTCACATTTTATTTTTTTATTTTTATTAATTTTATTACAATCCATACAAAGCAATCAAGTTTACAAAAAGAAAAATTGAGTTAAGAACAGATCGATCCCCACCCCTGAGAGAGAGAGCAAACCGAACGGCGTTAAATTTAAGGCTTGTAAACATACCTAAATTAATAAACTCTCTGTGCTTTATGAACTTATTTTAAAATATTACTGATTAGATTATTCCATGTTTTGAAAAAAGTCTGTACAGATCCTCTAACTGAGTATTTGATTTTTTCCAATTTCAAATAATATAACACATCGGTTTCCCACTGACTTAAAAGAGGAGAGTTTGGGTTCTTCCAGTTTATCAGAATAAGTCTGCGTGCCAACAGTGTAGTGAATGCAATCACAATTTGTTTGTCTTTCTCCACTTTAAGCCCATCTGGAAGAACCCCAAACACCGCTGTTAATGGGTTAGGAGGGATTGTGAGTCCAAGGCTGTCTGAAAGGTAATTAAAAATTTTGGTCCAGAATGATGATAATTTGGTGCAGGCCCAGAAAATGTGACCCAGTGAGGCTGGGACTTGGTTGCAACATTCGCAGGTTGGATCTTGACCTGGAAACATTTTGGAGAGTTTTAGTTGAGACAGATGTGCTTGATATATAATTTGAAGTTGTATAATTGTATGCTTTGCGCATATGGAGCTCGAGTGAATTCTCTGCATTGCTACTTTCCACTCTTTTTCTGATATATTAATTGAGAGATCTTTTTCCCAGTGTCCTCTTGGATCTTTGAAGGGAGGGATTGTAAAATGATTTTATATATTGTAGAGATGGAGTCTAAGTCCTTGAGATTGAGCAATATTTTTTCCAGCATGGATGAGGGTGCACGATGAGGAAAATCTGGAAGGTTTTGTTTAACAAAGTTCCTGATTTGAAGATAGTGAAAGAAATGTGTAGCTGGAATGTTAAATTTAGAATGTAATTATTCATAGGATGCAAAGACGTTGTCTATATAAAGATCTCTAAGCAAGTTAATTCCAATTTTTTTCCAGATATTAAAAACTGCATATGTTTGTGAAGGTTGAAAGAGGTGGTTCTCTTGCAGAGGTGCCACAGATAGAAGCTTCTCCGTCTTAAAGTGCTTTCTACATTGGTTCCAGATTCTAAGTGAGTGGAGCACAATTGGGTTATTAGTATATTGCCTAAAGAATGATTTATTAATGTATATTGGGATGTTTTGAAATAAAAAAGGAGCTTAGGAAGAATATTAATCTTAACAGTGTTAATTCTTCCAGCTAGTGTGAGATGAAGGGTTGACCATCTATGCAAGTCTTGTTTAATTTTTTTCCATGCAGATGGAGATCTCAAGATGCCCGTCTGCTTAGGATTCTAAGGATTAATACAATAACAGTGGGTGGTCGAGCTTTTAGTTACAGGGCCCCTAAACTGTGGAATGGTCTTCCTGCTTCCATAAGAGATGTCCCTTCAGTCTCAGCCTTTAAATCCCGGCTGAAGACTCACTACTTCAGTTTAGCATATCCTGACTAGAGCTGCTGATTAACTGTAAATACTGCATCTCTGTTGTTAGTCATTAGCACTATAACATAAGTAACATGATAATTATATTTGAATACTAACCCTCACCTATTCTGTTTCTTTTCTCGGTACCCAAATGTGGCAATTGGTTCCACGGCCCACCTGCCAAGTTGTTTGCCTGCCTATGGTAAAGTCATCCCTGATGGAGGATCACAGGAATCATGGGAAAGAGGGGTCCTTTCATCTGAGCAACGTTTCAGCTGTGGCATGGCCAAATGGGGAGGCAGCTAGATTGATGAGGTCTCCAGGACTCTAAAAATATCCAAACCTAATTATGTCATATCATCTACTGTTAAACCGTACTTCTAAAATTTTTATTATTATGCTGTATTAAGGAATTGTTCTGTTCTGTGTATTGTATTGTATTGACCCCCTACTTTTGACACCCACTGCACGCCCAACCTACCTGGAAAGGGGTCTCTCTTTGAACTGTCTTTCCCGAGGTTTCTTCCATTTTCCCTACAAGGTTTTTATTGGGAGTTTTTCCTTGTCTTCTCAGAGAGTCAAGGCTGGGGGGCTGTCAAAAGGCAGGGCCTGTTAAAGCCCATTGCGGCACTTCCTGTGTGATTTTGGGCTATACAAAAATAAACTGTATTGTATGGCGAAATTTTGCTGATAAAGAGCTTTATGTTTACTTGTGAAGTTTACCCCTAGATATTTAAACTGTTCTGCAATGATAAAAGGTAGGGTATCTAATCTAATATTATATGCTTGAGAATTCACTGGAAAGAGTACACTTTTATTCAGATTAATTCTGAGACCAGAGATCTTTTGAAATTCTGTGAGTGCTGCTAAGACTGCAGGCACAGAATTTTCTGGGTCCGAAATATACAGTACCATATCATCTGCATATAATGAGATTTTCTGTTCCAGTCCTTCTCTGCTAATCCCCTTTATCTGATCAGTATTTCGACAATGTATTGCCAGTGGTTCAATGGCAATGCAAACAGCAGCGGTGACAAGGGCATCCTTGTCTTGTGCCACGTTCTAGTTTAAAGTAGTCTGAGCAAATGTTATTGATGCAAACTGAAGCTTCTGGGTTAGTATACAGTAATTTAATCCATGCACAAATGTTCGGGCCAAACCCAAACTTCTCCAATGTAGTAAAAAGGTATTTCCATTCAATCATGTGAATGCTTTTTCTGCATCCAATGATAATAATATTTCTGGGGTGTTTGATTTAGTTGGTGAGTATATTACATTAAACAGGCGTCGAGATTTGAAGATAAGTGTCGGCCCCTAATAAATCCAGTTTGGTCTTGTGATATTACCGAGGGGAGCACTTTCTCCATCCTTCTGGCTATGATTTTAGAGAGTATTTTAACGTCGTTATTCAGAAGTGAAATTGGTCTGTATGATGCACATTGTAATAAGTCCTTATTTTGTTTTGGAAAGACAGTGATTAGTGCTTGGTGAAAGGTTTGTGGAAGAGATTGGTTATCTCTGGCTTCTGTAAATGTTGCTAATAGGAGGGGAGCTAGCTGAGCGGAGAATTTCTTGTAAAATTCTGCAGGGTAGCCATCAGGGCCTGCTGCTTTCCACCTTGGAGTGACTTTATAGCATCTAGTAATTCTGATAATGCCAGAGGTTTATCAAGTTCCTCCACACTAAAAGCGTCTATTTGTGGTATCTGTAATGTATCCAGAAATGCATTAGATTGTATATTGTCTTCTTTAAACTCAGTAGTATATAGGGATTTATAGTAGTCTCTGAAAGTGTGCATTATATTTTTGTGTTCGATGATTTTATCTCCGTTCGTGTTAGTGATTACGAGATTGCGTGCACTTCTTGCTTGTGAATTTGTTGAGCTAAAAGTTTATTAGCTTTCTCTCCATGTAATGATGTCTGGATTTGTAGATTAGTTGTTCAGTTTCTTTAGTTGTCAAGAGGTTTAATTCTGAATTTAGAGCCTGCCTCCTCCTATCTAGTCTCGCTTGGTAGTCGTGTTCTTCATTTATTTTAGTAATTTCGCTTTTATCTCTGCTACTTTCTTGGCTTCGGATTTATTTCTGTGGGAAAGATATGAGATAATCTGTCCTCTTAAGAAGGCCTTAAGAGTTTCCCAGAGTATTCCTGCAGAGATCTCAGGGGATGTATTTGTCTCTAGAAAGAATTTGATTTGTTTGGATATAAATTCAGTACAATTCTCGTCAGCTAATAGAAGCGGGTTGAGGCGCCATCTGTGGGTGAGTGTATGGGGCTTAGTAATTTCAGCTCCAAGATCATAGGTGCATGGTCCGAAATAACAATAGCATCATATTTACAAGATTTAATCTTAGGCAAGAAGTTATTGTCTATAAAGAAGTAATCAATCCTTGAGTAGCAATGATGTACTGGTGAGTAGAAAGAATATGTTCTTGAATTTGGGTTTAAAAACCTCCAGGGATCTGATAAGTTGTGATCAGTTATAAACTTTGTAATTATCTTTGTGGTGTTAGATGCCGTTCCTCCTGTGGAGGAAGTCCTATCTAAAAGTGGATTTAAAACACAATTAAAGTCCCCAGCCATTATAACTTATAAATTCCTTATCATCAACATTAGGTGCATAAACATTTATCAAAATCATTTTACAGTTAGATAAGTCTCCCATGACCATTACATATCTCCCTTCAGGATCCAATACTACATCTGATGCTACAAATGGTACTGTTCTATGTATGAAAATTCCCACACCTCTAGTTTTCTTCGTAAAACTAGAATGGAACATTTGGCCAGTCCAGTCTTTTTGCAGCCAGAACTGATCCTTGCTTAGTAAGTGGGTTTCCTGTAAAAATACTATTTTAGCATTTAGACCTGTTAGGTGAGAGAGTACTTTCTTTCTCTTTAATTTGTGATTCAGGCCTTTAACATTCCAGCTTACGAAATTAACTGTCCCATCATGGAGAAACTGATTCTGAGTTTATGATGTCATTTTATAGTCTTAACTGGAAGTGAGACAGCTTCAGTCTTAAATTCCTATTTCCCCTAGAGTTGTTGCCATGCAGCTTATTATTACGTTGATAGTTATAATTATAAAGATTGAGAGGATAGATTAGGTATAGATCAAGCCTGCTCTCTTTCTCTCCCCTTAACCCCCCACCCTCCCTTTTTGCCTCCCCAGGTGAGGCTAAAACCCACTTCACACAGTCCCAGTCCTCTGACATACCCAGAGACAGAGCACGTCCAAAGCAAAACAAGCCTCAATGCAGCGGCGCTTTAGGGTTAAAAGATAGAGATATCTCTTACCAATATAGTCTTAAAAAAAAGAGTTTAGCACTTAAAATATATATATAGTCTACAGCAATTTTAGTGCATTAAGATGATACACCCAGATAATAAACCCGGGGGATGGTGTTAAAAATGTGTCCAGAATAAGCATAACAAGTCTTAATGCAGTAATGCAGTAATAGCAATAACAATAAACCAAGGGTATGATATTGAACAGTCTTGTTTAGGGTAGAGATGAAATAATTAGAAAAGAAGAAGAGAAAAAAAGGAGAAAAAAGAATAATTAAGCACAATAAAACATAAACAGATAGCACCCTAGTAATACTGAGTAATAATGAGAATATATGAGAATATACACTCACCTAAAGGATTATTAGGAACACCTGTTCAATTTCTCATTAATGCAATTATCTAATCAACCAATCACAAGGCAGTTGCTTCAATGCATTTAGGGGTGTGGTCCTGGTCAAGACACTCTGCTGAACTCCAAACTGAATGTCAGAATGGGAAAGAAAGGTGACTTAAGTAATTTTGAGCGTGGCATGGTTGTTGGTGCCAGACAGGCCGGTCTGAGTATTTCACAATCTGCTTAGGTACTGGGATTTTCACGCACAACCATTTCTAGGGTTTACAAAGAATGGTGTGAAAAGGGAAAAACAACCAGTATGCGGCAGTCCTGTGGGCGAAAATGTCTTGTTGATTCTAGAGGTCAGAGGAGAATGGGCCAACTGATTCAAGCTGATAGAAGAGCAACTTTGACTGAAATAACCACTCGTTACAACCGAGGTATGCAGCAAAGCATTTGTGAAGCCACAACACGCACAACCTTGAGGCGGATGGGCTACAACAGCAGAAGACCCCACCGGGTACCACTCATCTCCACTACAAATTGGAAAAAGAGGCTACAATTTGCACAAGCTCACCAAAATTGGACAGTTGAAGACTGGAAAAATGTTGCCTGGTCTGATGAGTCTCGATTTCTGTTGAGACATTCAAATGGTAGAGTCAGAATTTGGCGTAAACAGAATGAGAACATGGATCCATCATGCCTTGTTACCACTGTGCAGGCTGGTGGTGGTGGTGTAATGGTGTGGGGGATGTTTTCTTGGCACACTTTAGGCCCCTTAGTGCCAATTGGGCATCGTTTAAATGCCACGGGCTACCTAAGCATTGTTTCTGACCATGTCCATCCCTTTATGACCACCATGTACCCATCCTCTGATGGCTACTTCCAGCAGGATAATGCACCATGTCACAAAGCTCGAATCATTTCAAATTGGTTTCTTGAACATGACAATGAGTTCATTGTACTAAAATGGCCCCCACAGTCACCAGATCTCAACCCAATAGAGCATCTTTGGGATGTGGTGGAACGGGAGTTTCGTGCCCTGGATGTGCATCCAACAAATCTCCATCAACTGCAAGATGCTATCCTATCAATATGGGCCAACATTTCTAAAGAATGCTTTCAGCACCTTGTTGAATCAATGCCACATAGAATTAAGGCAGTTCTGAAGGCGAAAGGGGCTCAAACACCGTATTAGTATGGTGTTCCTAATAATCCTTTAGGTGAGTGTATACTGATAAAAAACCCGTATTTTAAAACGAATAGATCAGACAGTAGATTATTAATCCTTGCTTTATCATTACCCTCCATGACTCACTATTATGTATCAGAATAGTCCCGGGATCAGCTTTCTTAATTCTTTTTCTGCTTTTTCCTTGCTAGCGAAGACATAGAAATGACCTTGCCATTCCACTTTCAGTTTTGCCAGATACAGGAGGCTGTATTTGACGCTGGCTTGCTGTAACCGCTGTTTGATGTTGTAGAAGGCTGCGCGTTTAGTAGCTGTTGCTGGAGAGAAGTCAGGGAAGATACGAATGTGGTTATTTTCATACATAATATCTTCCTTGTTTCTGAGGAGTGCCATCACCTCTGGCTTAAATGATAATCGTTCAAAACGAACTATAAAAGATCTTGGTCTGGGTCTAACGGTGTAAGCTGCTGCTATCTCAGATTCTGCTTTAAAGTCGTCCCCGATTATTTTAGAAAAAAGTTCAGCTGTGAATTTCACAGGGTTTGAACTTTCTCGATTCTCAGGCAGACCTTCAATTCTGACATTATACCTTCTACTCCCATCTTCCAGAGCAGCCAGTCAGTCTCCAAGTTTTTCTCCGAGTTTTTTGCATTCGGAGCTGACATTTACTGCTTTTTCCTCGAGCTCAAGTTGCACCTTGTGGTCCCCGGCCGGGGCTGGAGCCTGGCTGGGACGCCCAGGAAGACCAGAGGAGGGCTTGTGCCTCCTCCAGACCGCGAGGGGGCGATCGCCCTGGTTGTATTGGGGGCAACGGGTAGACGGCTTGGAAGCCCAACCCTGTAGGGGCCTGTGGCCACCGCCAGGCGGCGCCCAGGTGCCTGAGGAATCCTGGAGCCCAGCACTTCCGCCACACCATGAAGTGCTGGGGGGAAGACGACAGGGGACACCCGGACGGCTTCCGGGTGCGCAGCCGGCACTTCCGCCACACTGGGGTGTGGCTAGGACTGATTGCCGGGAAGCAGCTGGAGCCCATCCGGGTTCCCATTTAAGGGGAGGAGAAAGGCATTGGACTTGTGAGGCCTGGACAGTTGGGGGAATCGGTGCAAGAGGCACTGGGGTTTGTGCACGTTCTAATTGTAAATATTGTAAATAAACAAGTGTGTGGTGGAACCAACGATGTCTGTCTGCCTGTGTCCGGGTTCAAGTTCACAACCTCTTGACGCAGCCTTTCATTTGCCTGTTGGAATTCCTGTCGCAGCCATTCATTTACCTGTTTCAACTCCTGTCTCACCTCCTGTCTCATTTTTTCACTTGCCTTTGCCCTTGCTTTCTCATTAGCCTTTTAGCTTTTCTTTATATCTTGCATGAGCTCAGCGAGCATCACCTCCAGTTTAGACATTTTAATTGTACTTTCTTGTACCGTAGATGAAGCAGCATACTCTGCTGTAGCCGGTGTCCCCACTGCTCCCGGCTCGCATAATTGCGTAATTGAAGCCGCAGACTTCAAGGCCCTTTCCAGTTTCAGGTGATCTTCTCCGAACGGTGAGCTATCCAGATTTGCACTCACGATCGCACTTTCGCTCCGCTTTTTGCTCTCAGCTGGCGAAAATGTAGCGGACCATGGTCCCGAAGAGTCTGTACTTTCGCCCATCTGATCCAGGTCTGTCTCTGAAAGGCTGTATCTTGAACTAGGGCTTGCTGATCTTAGCTTGAGTTTAGCTTTAGCTTTCGATTCTTTCGGACCCCTCTTCTTGTTGGCCATGTTTATATGTGCTTACATATACTGTAGCAGTCCCTCTCGGGTTGAATAAATACAGGATATCTCAGGATAATAAGCAAATAATATGAAAAATAACACCGCTGCTAGCGGAGCTCCACTTCAGTCGTCCATCTCTCGCATCGGACGAGACCAACTTCACATTTTATACAACATTGAATCACTTTAATTGAATGCATTTAATTTGGCTTTTATGATATTGATCAACAAAAAAAAGACTAATATCAAAGTAAAAAGAGATCCCTGCAAAGTGGTCTAAATGAGATACAAGTCTAAAACACAAAATAATTAGTGACATAAGTATTCACTGCTTTGAATGTGACACACCTGAACTACTCCTGTATAGTCAGTGTAGTCAGTTGGTTTTAGAAGTCACACAAGGAGTTACATGGAGGTCACCTGTCTGGGGTTTCGATTGATTGTAGTCCTAATGCACCTGCATGTGGAAAGTCCAACTTAGGACGACTCAGTCTTATGTCCTGACCTACACAATAAAGACAAAAGAAATGTAGACCCATCTGGAGAAAAAACAGAGTTTAAGGGCTTCCACAAACTTCAGTGCATGTGAAGTGTTTACAGCTACATAATGTTCTGCCTGAGACAGAAAATATACACATACCAAGAGATGAATGATCTAAATATCCAAGTCAAGTAATCAGTAAGCGATGTGGTTATAATACAGACAATAAGCAAGCCCAAAATCAAAACATTCCTAAGCCCATTAGTTAAAATACACACTACTAGCACCATAAAAATTCTCTTGTTTATTATGCAGAGTATTGGGAAACTGAAAAGGGTTCAACAGCAACATTTATAACATCTCAACTTCCGGTTGTTATAAGGTAACAATGCAGCTATCAGCAATGGAGTGTGAACTATAGACAGTTTGGGGGGCGCGGGGGACATTCACTTTTAGCCTAATATTAGTGACGAGTCAACAATTTGAGAAAAATGTAATTTGTTTCACTTTGCAAAGAGAATCACAAAACTTTGCTGTTAAGTGACTAGTGAAACGTGCACCATCGGGCCAGAAGGAATGGTGTTTAGTATATGTAAAAACCTTTTTTTACTGACTATACTTTTGTCTCATCTGACACCTTGTAGCTGCACCAATAAGGGGACTAAACTTCCCTTTAAACAGCAACATACCTTTGAATCATCTTGATAACCTAACATTACCAAATATAGCTACATTTACTGAGTGCAGTAATCTCTTTAAGACAGCCATAACTGGAGATGCTTTCATCATCGTCCTTGCTATTAACATTGCATAAATGTAGACCAAAATGGCAGCACCCTCAAAAAAAACAAGATAGCAACACACCACGAGGAGAAATAATTATACAAACCTCTGAATAACTTTAAATAAGAAAATTAGTGTGCAAGTGTATGGAGCAGTCCACTCTGCTCACTCTTAACCACAGCCATTAGGTGGCGCATGCATTTGTTTTTAAATTTTTTTGGTGCTTGCTACGAAAGACCTGTGTGCAGCAAATGCGGACGCGCAACAATAACGTTGTGCTAATGACACAGATGAAGAGACACAATGTCAAAACGAAGCAAACGCTGTGGCTTGTCACACACATGTAGTTAGGAGACAGCTAAAGGGCTTGAGTAAGTGTAATACAACATCAGATCGGGGAGTGGCAGAGTGTGCTGACTGTCTCTCTCAGTTCCTTGCAGACCATTCTTGGGAAATCCTGCCAGGTCCAGCACCTCTGATTACATCACTTCTGGCTCTTGCACCTCTGATGATGTTACTTCCAGCTCCAGTATAGCTGACAACATTTCTTCCATCAGCCCTTAAAACCGCCATCTTACGTCCACGTACTCAGTTCTGTTTTGGACTCAGTCTTGTAAACTACTCAATCAATTTTCAACCTTTTGCAGCCAGGATCATAATATATGGGAGGCTGCCCCAAACCTTTCTGACTGCCTGGAGTCTTTTTGTGACAGGCTCAACAACGTTCAAGTGAAACACCTCAGCAATGGAGGGCAATGCTTGAAGCTTTCATTTAAAACATTGTCTATCTGGAAGTATTTTCTTGAGACAAAGATTAATAGGACTCATATGCCAGCAATATGGCTAAGTTGTGGTATCACCAGTGTCTTCTTACAAAAACAAGTGGGGCGGCAAGCACAGGTGGGTCCACGTCCTCTGCACTGGGTAATTCTTAAGAATTAACTGATGCCTCTCCAAGTTCACAAATATAGTAAAACAACTGCTAGGGTGTCTTCAGGTTGTTTTTTGTCCCGAAGACCCCATGCAACTAGTAATGAAATAATTGGATTCATCACAGTCTAACATCCCTATAAGGATGAAATAAATTAAGAAAATACATCAAGTATACGAGGTGTGGCAGAAAAGTAATGAGACTGGCAACGATGCACTGTTGTCCTTGATAGAGCACGTGGATCAGTACCCTCCCATAGCTCAGTGCGAGTTTCAACTCCTTCCGTTAACTACGTGATTTTTGTGACTGCTATTAGCGAAGTTGCGTTTTTGGTTGTGTGTCATGCAAAATGGAACAGCGGAATTTGGAGCAACGTTGTGCCATTAAACGGCAAGTGTAACGTTTGAAAAGTTAAAAAAGGCCTATGGGGAACATTCTTTATCCCGAGCTCAAGTTTTTTGCTGGCACAAATCATTTTTGGAAGGCAGAAAACACGTTGAAGATGAACACCGTTCAGGGAGGACTTCAACTTCGAAAACCAATGAAAACATCGAACGTGTGAACACTCTTGTGAGATCAGACCGTCGTTTAACATAAAGAATGTTGAGTGAACAATTAAATTTGAAGAGATTTACCGTTCATCAAATTTTGACTGAACATTTGCACATGTGAAAGGTCTGTGCCAAAATGGTGCTGAAAAACTGCCCTCTCCATAACAGAATTTTTGACCTCAAAACGCATTCCTGTGGTTCCCCAGCCCTCTTATTCACCTGACCTCAGTCCTTGTGACTTTTTCCTTTTTCCTAAACTGAAAAATTTCCTCAAAGGACGTCATTTTGGGACTTTAGAAAACATCCAAAAGAGTGTAATGGACATGCTGAAGACCATACTGGTTGAAGACTTCCAGCGCTGTTACCAACAGTGGGAACAACGTCTCCATCGGTGTGTAGCTGCCCAAGGGAACTACTTTGAAGGGGATAACATTGATGTTTGAAAAAAATAAAAACTTTGGTAAATAAAAAATCAGTCTCATTACTTTTCTGCCACACCTCGTAGTGTCTAAATTTCTGACACACGTGTGTGAAAAGTTGAATTGAGTCACACTTGAGAAGCTGGCGCACAGTTTGCGTGATTCTTCTGCTCCTCAAAGGAATTCTTGTTGCTGTTTGTAGTACATGTGCAGTTAATGGGGAAATGCAGACACGGAACTTGGATTTGCATAGAAAAACACTGTGGAAGAGGACAGTCATCCTGAGGAGCATCAGGACAACATTATTTAGTCTGTTTAAATGAGAAATTTCATCTCACCCCTGAACCTTCGATAGTCACTGAAGGACTAAACCTGTTATCTGTGATAAATTTGTGCTTTGGCCTCATTTGGCCTCGGGTGAGCCTGACTCTTTTGATTTATTATAAAGGATGCTTATAACCTTTGAAAGTTCCATTTGTTGGACGCTTACTACCATTATGTTGGTTTTCTATCCATGCAGTTAGTATATTTTTTATTATCACTATGCCTGTTAAAAAACACAGAGGTCATGTGGTGTGTTGTGTCATCATGTTGTCTCTATTTAAGATGGCGGCATGTAGTGATAGGTATTTGTATCCCTGTTGTTTTAGTTGGACTAGAGGGAGTTAAAAGGAACTTTCATGAAGACTTTAGTGTTAGAATTTCTTTTGTTTGGTAACTTCAGCTTCTGCTTTAGTCCTGATGATTAGTTCTGATGATCCTGATTTTCTTGTTTCTTTGACTTGACTTTGGCTTTTATTACATTTCTGCTTTTCCCTTTTTAAAACTTCCAAACTCGTGAACATTTTTTCTCTCACCTATTTTCTCTGAGTTCTTTCCTTATCCAGCTGAAGGCCATGTCAAATTACATGTCTTTTCTAGTGATTTTTAGTTTTAGGCTTCATTTACATAATCTTAGCAAATAGAAGGTAATCAGTGGTCTGCTCCTATGAAGGCCAGTCATTTAATGGGACATACCCAGAGAATCACTTCAACTAGTCCATGACTCGCTACCACATGAGGGGCAGGCTCTAAGTGCATGAGAGCTTCAACTGATGAATGCTCATTCGGCAATACAATGGATAGATTGCAACAACAATGACTAAGGAACACAACCTCACAAACAGACAAGAAGCTCATTGTCTGATGTCTCATGTTTTACATAGGGTAGCAGAATGGATAAAAGAAAAAAAGGCTGTGATTGTGACAGAATTAACCTTTTGTACAGTGCTAGCTAAGTCAGGCAGCACACTATTTGCTCTTACAAAAACATTAGAACTTTAGAACATTAAAACAATCTCGACCAGAACAGGCCATTCAGCACAGGCTTGTAAGTCCTATCCTTAATTCTTTCAATGTAACATCAAGTCAGGTTTTGAAGATCCATAAAGTTGTTCTGTCTACCAAACTACTTGGTAGCCTATTCCATGTGTCTGTGGTTCTCTGTGTGAGAAAAACCTTCCTAATGTTTGTGTAAAATGTATCCATAACAAGTTTCCAACTGTGTCCACGTGTTCTTGATGGACTCATTTTAAAGTAACAGTCTCGATCCACTGTATTAATTCACTTCATTATTTCAACACTTCAGTTATGTCTCTTCTTATGACTTAATCATAATTCAATTTCTTCATAATTCAACCCCTGTGTCCCTGGAATCTACCTCATCAGTTGCTCTTCTCTGGACCTTTTCTAGCACTGCAATGTCCTTTTTGTAGCCTGGAGACCAAAACTACACACAGTACTTCAGATGAGGCCTCACCAGTGCATTATAAAGCTTCAGCATGAGGGGTGATCCTGGCTATGCTGGAAGATCAGAATACAGTTAGAAAATATGTCATGTCCAGTCAAATAAATTGGCATGGCCCAGTGATTAAATCAGCAACTGCTATTAGCCAGTCTGACACAGGCACAATACTAGCTTTAGCTGTTATTAGGTGCTTAGCCCTCCCTCTGAATATCGTGTGAGTCGTGCATGAATGTCACATCAAGGAACAAGTTTGGGGGTTTGAGATTTTGCACAAATCATACATGGATGTCAGATCACGGATCAGGGGTTTGGGGGCCACCTGATGGGACCGAAGTACCCCCTTAAAGATGCCACTGTTCTGAAAATGACTAAAAGTCACAAAATGTGACATCAACTAACTATATGTATTGATTACATCAAGCAGCCTACTAATCACCCATTCCTTAAAAGGACCAGCATGGTTGTGTGCCCCCTCTCAAGGGATAACAAGATGAGGAGGAAAAAATGTTCTGTTTGTTTCTTACAAAAGATCAAAATATGGCAAGAATTTAAAAAAGGAAAGAAAAATTAGGCAATTCAGTATTATTTAATAGGGATGCTACTGACCATTTCACACACTTACTTTTGATTACAGTAGACAAGTACTGTTTTCCATATGGCTTTAATACTGAAATCGATGAAATCTCAGGCACCATCCTATTTCTAGAGACTGTGTGCTACAAAGTGTTATGGAAAAGAGTGAACATCAGATTATTAGAAAGATGGCTTCAGAAACCTTCAACTGTGAAACCTTATAAAAAGGATAAGCTGTGTAGTGAATGCACAAAGCACCTATTGTGAATGCCTATGTCTGTATGTCTTTCAGTCCACATGAAACAACTTGGCCCCACTTCTTCTTCAAAGAAATTTGTCAAGACAATTCAGTTTTCATTCAGATATCGGAAACAGATCATGCCGTACAAAGTTTTAAAATTTCAAATTTTCCCATTAGAAAAGCAGTGGCGAGTCTGTGAACTAGTCCATCTTAAAACGGAGAAATGTTCAGTGTGGCTACAGCTAGGAATTAGTTGACTGTTTTAATTTTACTAGGAGAGCAGTTGCTTGTACTTCTGTATTTTGTGTATTTTCCTCATTTACCCATCTGACGGCCCCTCGAATGCCAAGTGCAAGTGAGTCAAACGCTGTCACACAGCAGTGCCCTTCTCCTGCTGCTTTAGGTAAGATAACCAATAACAGTACAAAAAAATGCACTTCTCTGGAAATAAATGGAAGGGGAAAGCAATTATGTAAGCATGCACAAGACCGAATTGATTGAACAATTCTTCAGATTATTATTGTAAAGAACTGACTTTATCAACCTGCAGCTAAATGGTGTTTGAAGTCATTAATAACACAGAGAAGGTGCAGCTGCCCTAACTGATATAAACACAGGACAGATTTAAACATGGACAGTGGGTGGTGGGAGGCTTCAGAGGCTTAAGCCCCTGATCTTTCAGTCCTGATATACATAAACAAACATGGCAGGACCCTGATCTTCTTGCCTATCGTTAACCATTCTTATTCCTGTTATACAATAAATCTGTTCCTTTCCAAGTTGTTACCTACGTATTTATATAATGTTAATGACTTACTCTGTTTTAACTTATATTAATAGCTAGATAGGGAACTACTTTCAGTTCATTTTCTTCTTTCATAGAGTAATACTGATAGTGATTTTATGCTAGAATTGTTCATTTTGTACTAATAGATATACAGTATTTCAATTGCTACCCTACTACTGTATTGACTATATTTTCAAAAATGTTATGTTTAAGAAAATTGAACAGCAAATAGTCACAGACCCTCCACTACTAACACACACCAATTGATGCCATTTTCACATCACTTCAGTTGCAATCTGCTGTGTATGAAATCCATTACGGCCCTGCAAGTCTATTTGTGCTCCATTTTTAACTCATTTATAAAGTGCTATTAAAAAGCATGTATTTAACCTCTTCTACTAGCACGTGGAATTGCATTCTGTTGTCTCTCTTACTTTTGAGTATGACTCATTGTTACAAAGCTACAGTATAGTATCTAATAAACAAAAATGTAATAACTGACTCTTGGTTTAAGTAAATAAAAAATGTGAAATGATCTAACTTTCATATTAGTTAACTTAGTCGGCAAACACACCTGAATATTACGCAATCCTTACATTGTCTGACTTGTTGAGCTTTGCATAACAGTATTCTGAATAGACAAGAAAAAGGGCAGATAAAATGGAGGTACAGCAAGAATCCCCTTTTAATGTCCCAGGTTCTCAAAGAAAAAAGGCCACTTGTGAACTAATTGTTAGTGTTCCCTTCAGCAGGTCTGATCTCCTCGGGAGTTGGTCCAACAATGAACACCAGCTTCTCATAGGCAGGTAATTTATATATCACTGACGCTGGATAACACAAAGTTTTTGGCTAAAGGGCAAAAGTAATGTCATGTTTCTTCTTCCATTGTAAGTGATTGAGCGCCCCCCTGAATCTTCCTCCTGTGTTGCCTTTCCCCAGAGTCTGCAAGACTTTCCCATGCTTGTGTTTGACACAATCAAGATTTTATTGGCTGTCTTGAAACAAATTGTTCACAAGTGCCATTTTGCAATGTTATGTGGTGAGGAGTAGACAGAAAACGTTTTCTTGGCTGTATGATCATACAGCTTTTCCTGACAAATTCAGTCCATGTTCACAAATTAAAACAAGAACATGACTAATGATACAATTATGCAATAATTACAAGTTATTGGTCCAAGCTAAAAGAGACATGCAGGAAGAGAGGAGATTGAAGGCAAGTAATTCTTTTAAAAAAGTGAATCCCTAAAATTAAAATCCATTTTTCATCAAGTATTTGATAAATGGAGAAACATTTTGGGTCAAATCTGCAATTAGTGTTAAGTCCAGTCAGTTGAATGTTATGAAACTAAAATTAGTAAAATGGACAAAATGTCTGACTGAATTTCTCTTGATTTTGACAAGCCGGCATATGCAAAACATGCTAATGCTTCAACATTTAACATTTTACAAGATCATTGGGCTGCAGGTTATTTGAGTCTTGTCAAGCATGTAAATTAAGTATATGCTCTTTGAAATTTTTCTTTGGCAGCACTGGGGATTTTAATCATATGATTGGGTTTCTAATGCGTTATTGCAAATAATCCACCATAATACTGACACCTAAATTTTGACAATGTGGATGGGGAAATTTCAGAGAGTGCAGTCTTATACATTTCACTCATATTATACTGCATTCATGTATGTTCGAAGATTCCAACAAATGTCAGTAGGCCCTGAACTCTCATATCTGCTGACCTTTAATGTCTTATAGCCTGGGTAACAGGAGTTAAAACACAAACCATGGCTATGATTATGGTTGTGTTGCGACCATAAATACAAGCCAAAAAAAGTCAAAGAAGCTCTGAATCCTTTCAAAAAATAGGTATAGGCACATTAATCCACACAGGCCTATCATCTGCATTTAAGGGAGAGGGAAATCACAAACCCCTGGCGCAAACAGAGACAAAAACTTCAGTTATTGTTGTGTGATGGAGATCAACGCATGGCAAAAGATGTGTGGTGCCTCCAGAAATTCCACAAAAAGGGGGACAGGACCCACATTAGCCATTTCAGAAGAAGCTCACCTCAAACTAGCCAGTCCCCAACTTCTAACTGAGGCTTTGGTAAACTAGACCCAAAATGGTGAAATTGTCTTTTAAAGTTTAAAATGTAATTTAAAGTCTCAAAACATTAAACATGCCTCACAAGAAGATGAAACACCTCCATCTTGTAAAAACAAACCAAATGATGAATTTTTACAAAATGAGATTTTAATAAACATTAGAAAGGTATAACAAAAAACAAAAAGGAAGTCAAAAAAGAGTTCCCTAGGCCAGAAATGATATAAAAACCAGAAAATACAACAAGAAAGCAATACTTATAAAGAACTCTTTCACAACTTCAATACGCAACACTCCTGAGTTCCATTTTTCCTGGGTAATATATAATCAGAGGGTGGGCTTAGGACTTGTGACATCAGGATGTCCCCACCTCTTGGAGTACCACCCATAGAACACAAAGAATAGGTTCACAATTAAAATGACTTTACACAATTTACAGAATCTCTATCTATAACTTGCTAAGGGTTGTGTCAGTCTGTAACGTGATTACTTATGAACTACTGGGGCTAGAAAATTGATCTTGGTCTTAATTAAAAGTTTACGACAGGATAGGTGGTGGTGAAGCAAAAAGGTTGGGTAGATGCATCCTCCATGAAGTTATCAGGGTCTATGTCTTTGTTATGGTGAACTTTACCAGACAGTGAAATGACAAAAAGAAATAGAACGGCAGCGACCATCTGCTGACCATCAGGCGCAATGCTAATGCCACTCACAGAAAGAAGAAGAAGAAGCACTGTGCCATCTATTGATGGTCAAGTACAAGATACAGAATGGACACTCGAGAAAGACAGACAAATGACCACGGGAACTGACCTGTGGTCCTGTGCTCACCTGATCATTATTATCACAAAATACACAGTGATTGAGTGAAAAAGAACTTCAGCGGCAACATCACTTGAGCATCAAACTAAATGTGGGGCAGGGGGCTTCAGTGTCAAAGAGCAATGAGCAGTGCCATATTTAAAGTTAGTGAGCCACTAAGCTACATAAAAATTTACAGCAGAATGTCTCACAAAGGTCATAGTGTTGGCAATTTTCTAATAGCAAGGTAATTAAAATGAAAAATACTAATTATTTTCAAATGAATGCATTTACGTATTACAAGCATATTTAATACAATAGTTTACATAAATTGCCACATAAAATTTGAAAAGCCAAAAAAAAAATAGAAACTGAAATTTTGTGAGGCCACTGGGGATTGTGGGGTCCTAAGCTGTAGCTTGTTTAGATTACGCCTAAATTCAGCACTGAGGTAAACCTACAGGGTTTATGGCTCATTGAGATGCTAGACATACTCCATGATACAAAATGCAAAAACAACAATGGCAGGGAAATGCGCGCCAACAAATTAGGAGATCATCAAACATTTACAGCCTCTGCCATATGCAAATATTACTTTTACATCTTTAAATCAATGTTTGGTTAAGGCGTACAACTTTCAAAATGTAGACTGGTGATGTGCTTACTGTGAGGCTTTTTTTATAAGTAAAACAAAAGAATACATAGCCAAAATGGAGATATTCAGCATACTCTGTATGAACCACCTTTATATTAGGGTTGGAAGTTCACGCGTTTCCTAGTAATAAATTAAACTAATTGAATATAACAAAAACAAACCTAGATCAAAAACTTTGTACAATGTATTTTATTAAATAAAGTCCAAAGTAGCCCAATTTCAAAAAACAGCACAACAATTTCAAAAAAAGAAGTAGGGAATTCCAAAACTAAAATGATTTAAATACAAAGGTCAGAAAACTTACAAGGAATTTCAATAAGAAAGGGAAGTCAAACAATATGATATTGTAAGCTAATACACCAGTGCTAGTTTGAGGGTCTCACGTCTTTCAATTGGCCCATACCACAGAGAGCAGCTGCAATGTCAGGGGGCCCCACCCCCTTGGGCTCAACATAGAAGTAGTCAGAACTTTAACCAGAACAAAAAAACAAAGATTAGCCAAAAGTACAAAACAATAAATAAATAATACTAAATTAAAAAAATCCAATACACCAAGAAAGATAATAAAAATATATTCAGTATTAGTTATTAATTGGACTTTATATGTTGTATATTTTATTTTTAAATTATTATTTCATATTTCTATGCCATTTCTATTATGTTTGCAATTATGTGTTGTCTCTTTATATGTTCTGATAAGGTGCTTTGTGGGTGGAGCTCCAGGAGGCGGAGCCACTCTGACATTACCCCTCCCATTTTCTATTTAAGGATGAGCAGAAAAGGCTCAGGAGTTAGGAGGACATTATGATTGTGGAAGATTCTTGTGAATATTGTTATTTTTTTGGTTTCTATGGTTTTTTGGATTTTGTCATTGGATTTTGCTTACAGATTGTAGATTGAGACTTTTTTGCACTTGGATTACTTATCTTTCCTCTTCTGAGCATTTTTTAATTGATCTTTTAATTTTTAAGTTTCCTTGTTTGTCCTTTTGTACATAAGCGGGGATTTATAGTCATCCTCCCTCTTATGGGTCTTATTGCTATGTTTTATGTCCTTTCTAGTTATTTTGACATCTCTCCTTGTTTGTGGCTTGCTTGGCTAAAGCCAGTTGTTAGCAGTGAGGAGCAGCTAAATTTGGGCAGAGTCTTCTGAGGGAGGCTGGTGAGGTTACCTGGCTTGCATTTACAGTCCTTTTAAGAGGTCTCAAACTAATTTTACCATTTTTGTAACACATTCAATAACGTAAAATAATTAGTAGAAAACAAAACAAAACTCAAAAAGAAGAAAACTGAACTAAAGCCAGGAAGCCCTGGCAAACCCAAAGCAGGTTGTTAAGTTTTCACCCCAATACTCTTTAATAAGAGAAATATATCAATGTGTTTATTGAAATGAGTGACAAACTAAGCTACCTGGCTTGGCTATTTAGTGAAATGCAGTTAGTCTGTTAACTTCTAAGTGATGAGAAATTCTACCTTTAATCATTAACATTGACAAAGAAATTCTAGCATCGATACATTAAATATTTACTTCTTTCAGATTTTTTCATTTTCTTGTTTATCTGAAGGTGGTGCAATAGTCTGGTGGATGGCATTACTTTCTAATGGATCCCAAATTCTTGCCTGGTCACTCTTTGCTCCAACTTGGATTTATTCTATATTCTCCAGTTTCCTCCTCATACCAAAACTGTGTAGGTTAGTTTGTGAATCCAGGTGGCTCTGTATGTACCTGTGATGGCCAGTCACCCCTTTGCACCTGACGCTACTGGGACGTACTCCACTACCTGTGAATATGAACTGGATTAAGCATGTTATGAAGGTTCACTTTGGTATATCAATAACCAGAAGAGACCAGACTTTATTATAACCAGTGTGAACCTTGACCCGGACACAGACAGACGGACAACGGTTTCTCACCCAACACACCCATTTATTATATTTACAATATTTACAGTTCAGTGCACTTCCCAGTGCCTCCAGCACTGATCCCCCGAAGTCCAGGCCTCACAGTCAAAATGCCTTTCTCCTGGCCGCCTCCAGTCCTTTCTCCAGCTCCGTCTCTCTTTCACCCGACTTCCGCTATCGACTGGAGGGGGCGGCCCCTTATATAGGAACCCGGATGGGCCCCAGCTGCTTCCCGGCATTCCTCCGCAGACACGCTCCAGTGTGGCGGAAGTGCCGGCTGCGCACCCGGATGCCCTCCTGGTGTCCCCTGGTGTGGCGGAAGTGCTGGGCTCCAGGTTTCTACAGGCACCGGGGCGCCACCTGGCGGTGGCCACGGGTCCCTACAGGGTTGGGCTTCTAAGCCCTCTACCCATGGCCCCTAACACAACCAGGGCGGTCGCCCCCTCACGGTCTGGAGGAGGTACAAGCCCTTCTCCGGTCATCCTGGGTGTCCCGGCTGGGCTCCACCCTCAGCCGGATGCCACACCAGCAACAGCCCAATCTCCTGCTGGGTAAATCCTATGGGCTGCCAAACCTTAAGAGAGGTATAATCTGTTCAGTATGCTTTCTGCTTTCCCACCCATGAACTGTGTCTAGTATACCACGGAGAAGCACCTACAGAAATCACTGGAGATGCATAAGACCCCAGCATCTGAACCAGTGCAACATTGAAGGCCTGCTAGATTTTCAAAATCCTCTCCCTTTGTACAGACTATGCCCATATACCATCACTCAGGAGGCGCAAGCTGCTTTAGGTCATCCACTTGTGGCAGCAGCGAGCGCAGGGACATTACACTGTTTTGTCTATGTAATTTTGCATTTTTAAGTATATGATGTAACCCTCACCCCATTCTAATACCCTAGATCAGGGGTGGGCAATGTTGGTCCTGGAGGGTCTCAGCGGCTGCAGGTTTTCATTCCAACATGTTTCTTAATGAGAAGTCAATTATTACCGATGAGGCACTTATTGCTCAAGTGACGTTTTGATGCTTCAGTTTAGTGGTCTCGCTTGTTAAGGTTCCCCACCCTTAATTGCTTATTTCAATCTTAAACAGCTGCATTCAGTGTTTTAATGGCTCCTTATTAGCAATAAGATGTAAATGACAAAACAGCCAGCAGTTCTCCATTCTTTTTTTCATTTAAATCTGCGTGTGTTCATCATGCTCTGTTTGATTTAATAAAACACTTAATAGAAAATGTGAAAGACTGATAATTATCTGTTTTAGGCTTCAAATAGTTTGGACGATTTCCTTGGAAAGGAAAAAAATCTATCATATAAGAACCTTAGGTCTGAGATTGGCAAGGATAGGTTTATAATTAAGCGATTGGGTTGGAATGAAAACCTGAAGCCACTGTGGCTCTCCAGGGCCAACATTGCCCACCCCTGCCCTTGATGGTCCCTAAGTGGTTCAGATAATCTAACCTGTTACTCTAATTGTTCCTCTGACAATTCCAAAATGTTATGAATGCCCTATTCACCTGAAATTGTTAATGTTTTTTTTTTTACACATTCAGTGTAATTAACTTGTATTGCTCATATAGCTTTCTTAATAAAGAATACTGGGGTTTTCATTTTCTGTAAGGTGACAATTAAAAACAAAATTTTTAAAAATTGACCCAGCATACAGGTTGGATGTCCTGAAGAAATTAGAGGGAAATTCACACGGTGGCAGCTTTTCCTCATGGCTAAAACAGACCTGGAACTTTGTACTGAGCAGCTTTCAAGACATATTCATTATTATTCAGGGTTTGCTACACCAAAGATTACTGCATTACACAAGTAGGGAATCGTGCTGCAGTGGAATGTAAATGATTTCATAAAATGTTTTCCACTAATTGCAAAGTATTTCAAGACGATAATCAGCATCATTCAGTGCGTTGAGAATATTCAAGTGAAATATTAAGAAACTAGCATTTTAGAATTTAGCCCCAAGATTATGACATACATTCTAAAACATCTTTCTTTTCTTACCGGTGTATTAATTGACTAAACTAGGGAGACATCAAAACGAGCAAACTTTAATTAGAATGATGGATTTATGGGTGCAACATGCTGGACTTGCTTTATTCGAATGTCAATGCCTTTAAATGTAAACCACCAGTACAACTGAGTAGATCTGACCATGTCTTCCTGCCACCTACAGGCCTGTGATGCAGAGCAGCAGCTCTCGTAATCAAGCCAGAAGACTTAAGTTGGTTTTGGGGGTGCAGGGGGTTATTATTTGTTTGTTATATACATACAGAGCCTTCCATAATGTTTGGGACAAAGGCACATTTTTCTTTGATTTACCCCTGTGCTTCACAGCTTACAATTACAAATCAGATATGATTAAAGTGTATGTTGCAGACTTTCTTTTAAAGGGTATCCGCATATATTTCAGTCACCCCATGTAGAAAAGAAAACACTTTTTCTACATTGTCCCCCCATTTCAGGACATCATAATGTTTCGGACATAGCAATGACAGATATATTACAGCAGCCATAATTAGAATGTTGTTGCACATTGTCATGTGCATGGGAGGCATCTAAAGGGCTTTAGTAAGGGCAGTTCCGAATCAGACCGGGATGTAGCAGAGTGCACTGAATCTTTTTCTTCCTTTCCTGCAGACCATTCACGGGAGATTCCACCTGGTCCTCTTGACGTCACGTCCGGGCTCGAGCCTATGGCTGAAGACCCTTATGAACTGGACCCCTTTGACCTCACTTCCTGTCTTCCCCTTTAAAAGCCTCCACCTTTTCCCTATTCCCTCAGTTCTTTTTTGGACTCGGTTTTGTGCACATCAGTGCAGTGTAATATATTTACGACTTTGCAGCCAGGATACCAGTTATATGGGTTACTGCCCCGAACCTTGCTATGGCTCTTTGTGGAGTTTGTGACAACATCCCTCACATTTAATGACTGCTTGGTGTCTGTGATTCATAGACATCACCAGGTGATGAGTGTCTTCTCTGGTGGTGTTCTGCCAAGCCTCTAATGGAGCCATCTAAAGTTCCTGCTTGTTTTGGGGCCTTGTCCCTTTAGGTTTCCACTACAGCGTATGAAAGGTAAGCTCAATCAGAAATAATCGAGTGACTGGCTCTGCCATTGAAGGATTTTCCATTTTTTGAAAATCTCCTGTATTGCCTTAGCAGTTTGTTTAGGTCATATATTGTATTATGAAGTCCCCTCCAATGAATATGGAGCCATTTACTGAAACTTGAGTAGATAAGATGTTTCCACACACTTCAGAATTCATTGTGCAGCTTCTGTCAGCAGTTACATCATCAATGAAGTTAAGTGTACCAGTATCTGTGGCAGCCATACATGCCCAAGCCATAACACCCCCACCAACATGTTTAGCAGATGAGTTGGTATGCTTTGGATCTCGGGCAGTTCCTTTTTGTATCCATACTATGCTCTTGCCATCACTCTGATGGAGGTTCATCTATGTCTTGTCTGCGCATAAGATCTCTATCTATCTATCTATCTATCTATCTATCTATCTATCTATCTATCTATCTATCTATAGTGCCTTACATATCTGTCTACTTATATTCTTGCCTATTTGAAGACACATTATTTTGTCCATTTATTTAGACATTTAATTTTCTCACACAAAATTTAACAAACATACAGTGATGCAAAAAGTTAGTACCCCTTCCTTCAGCTGAGTGGTTTAATATATCATGTATAAATGAAGGATAAAAAAGACACAGAAAAGGTTGCAGTCCTGAAGAAACTGTAAAAGGTTGGACATGGATTTAAGACTTGTTGTGATGTACCTGTCCTCATAAGCTCCTCAACAGCTGAAAACCTGCCTTTTGTTACTGAGCTCTGTCTCTTTCAGTGGCAGGTCTCAAAATGGGACTGCTGGGTGTGCGGTGGTTTATATTGAGAAGGAATGGAAGGGGCATGGCTTGCAGCTCTAACACAGAAGTGATGTCATTGGTTTTCTGGAAGTTCTCCACCATTGTAAGAAGAGAAATAGACACTGGGTTACTGACTGAGCACAGCCATTATACTTCTCCCTGGGTTTCCCTTTATCAATACCCATCAACCATTCCCCAAGCTTGTGTGACTGACGTAGTGCATACCTAACGATCATGTCTAGTAGTCTTCTCCGAGTGCTACAATCAGATACACCTTACAGCTCACGTTGTTCTGTATGTGTATACTTATACAATAAAATGGAACTTGACAGGAAAATGTGAAGGTGATTTTTGTGATCAGCAATCCTAAACTCATAAGATACACCCAAATGTGTTCAGGATGCAAGTTCTTTGTTGTCCGTTCTTGTTGATGTGTATTAGTTTTTTATATTGTCACAGTCAATTTCCTACATTCAGTGTGATGTAAGCTACTTAAAGGTTCTTTTTCATCTGTGAAACATTATTCCAACTTTGTAGCACAGCATTCTTTCCAGTTCTGGGTAATGCTCATCATTTTGTGTATACGAACAACTAATGGCTGCGTTCATATCTGGTGCCAGTCAAAGCTTCTTTAAACTCCTGGATTTTGCCAGCTCAGCAGACAAGCTAAATCTGTTACACTATTTATTTCTGACAAAGCTCTGAGCGTGTGTTTAGATAAATATGTCATTATATTTGCTGGAAACTGATAAGTGCAAATGTTATTAACATTTTCTGTTACATTTTGATTTATTCATTTAGCCGAACTAAAAAAATGCTCACATTGCATTTTCTTGGCCAGAGCAACTTTCTGTGTTGTTATCAATGTTATAAATAAATCTGTTTTCTGTATTATGGAATGACTCTGTGCACACATCTAGAGAGTAGACCAGCAGTTGTCAGAAAGGGAAAAAAACACAATTCCATTTGTACAGTGTACAGAATTATTTATGACCAGGTTTAACAAAATGAATAAATATTTAAACATGCACAAACATTTCTTGTTGTCACTTTATTCAAACCAATTTCTTCAATCGGAATCCTTTTCTAAATAGTTTCCTTTCCAACTCGTTCCTAGCAAAGAACCGAGTCAAGTGCAAAGTCATCTGCGTTTGTGTTCTTTCAAAACATAAAATGATTTCAAAGACATATCTTTATTATAAATAAAAATCTTGCAACGAGACGTGATCTTTGGAAGAGAGACAGAGAGACACTTTCACGGCCCGCGATAAATGTTTGAAGCACCACACGAAATGCAGATCACATGGCATGGCAGAAGAAGCAAGCCAGCAGTAATCCAGCAGTTGATCGAACAAAGAGAAGGTATAAAAAACCAAAACTGTATTTGTTTCCTATTGTATCACAGTTTAAGAGGGGTTTCGGAGGAGCGACTGTGTCTCCTTGGGGTGCATTCAGCCCCCCTTTTCACAATGGTGCGTAGTGCTGGCAGTGGGGGAATGGGGTTGGTGAGCAAAGTGAACAGGGGGCAAAGCCCCCTAGACAGAATAAAATTAATTCAGGAGATCTAATCTATTAAAAACAGACCAAACTCCTCAGACAAACCCAGGAAATCTGAAACTTCATCTTTAGTTGTGCCCTTAACAGTGGACTCTGGTGACAGACATGAAGTCGTTTAATTCTGAAAATCCAAGTCAGAGGTGGCAATCCCAAAAAAACTGATGTCCTTAACCATACGTCAGCACTTAGTCTAATCTGTCAAAGTAAGCGCTAATGGAATTAATATCGCTGCTGTAATCAACAAAGTAATAAAGTCAAATCTTGGCTTTCACAGGCCTGAGGCTTGTGGAGAGCAGAAATAAACGCTTTTGAAACAGAACAGACAATAAATGTTACCCTGAATTGTCAGTTTCTCTTCTATACCAGGCTCATGCCTATTTGATATTAAATGCTGCTTTTCCACTGATTCTGGGAGGCAGAACAAGGCTGATGGCTTGAATCCAGCAGCTTTTACATTTCATGCAAAAATGTTAAAGGATGCATTACTTTAGCATTAATTAAAACAAAAACAATACAGATTTGCATACTCACCCACACAGAAGATACAGAGGAAATCATTGTGCTGTTAATTGCTCAATGTGCTGCTTTTTATATACTTATTTGAATATATTTGCTAGCACAGTTTTACACTGTGAATGATTGACGTTTTCCCCATTTTCTTTCAATTTTGCTTTATAATTTCAGATTCTCAAGTTACACTCAACACTTTCAGTAAGTGCTTACTCATTACCTATGGTCTGGAAAACCTGTAAATTCATTCTGTACAAAACAAAACAAATTTTAACAGCTAAACAATTAAGCATTTAATAATCATGCTCAAACCAGTAAAGCTTTAATCAGTCATGTCGCCTGTATGACCACAAAAGTGGAAAACAACATGACTGAAGACATCATCTGCTGCACGTACCTTATTTAATTTACATTCTTTTGGTCACATTTCCATACTTCTTGTACATTTTGTGCTATTGTGTTAACAGAAGGAAAATTAATTTTTGAGAGAAAGACTAGCGAGTTAGAAAATGGATGGATGGATGGACTAGGGGCCTCATGTATAACGCCGTGCGTAGAACTCGCACTATAACATGGCGTAAGCACAAAAGCCAAAATGTGCTTACGCACAGAAAAATCCAGATGCAGGAATCTGTGCGTACTCCAACTTCCACGTTCTTCCGCTACATAAATCCTGATCAGCGTGAAAAGTAACGCTCGTGCACGCACCTTATGTAACGCCCCAACTCCTCCCAGAATTACGCCTCTTTGAATATGCAAATAAATATAAATCGCCCTTAAGCTCAGCCTTCTGTGAAAAGACAATGGGAAAAGCACGGGGAAAATATAAGAATTTCAGCGAATACCAAGTGGAGGCAAAGGAAAAACATACTATTTGTTCAAATAAACCGTGGTATAATCAACAAAAGGAAGTTGATTGAGTGACATAGCGTGTTGGAGAAACTTGAAAGCTCACATTCACAAAATCGCACAGTGCATAGAAATAAAAAAGAAATCACATATCAAAGTCGCCGTGAAAAGGCGAGTTGTAGCCCACTGTCTGAGTGTCATATGAAAGCTTATTAGGGTACAGAGAAAAAAGGCACACAGTGGAGAAAAAGCATGAAATGTCAACTTCAATCTTGACATTTCCACTTTAATCATGTAGTTTATTTTGTCATTAAAAAAGTAGAACATCATAAACTTCATCTTAAAATCGTTTAATTAACCAGTTTCTCAAATCACATCGTAATTAAAGTAGCACGTTAAATGCTTTGTTTTGTATTTGATCTTCTTCGTGCTCTATGTGTGTGAATCACTACTTGCTTCTTAAACCGGCTCTCTTCCTCCAACTGGACACAGAGTCCATTACATTCGTGATATTACAGCTCTCTGAATAACTAAAATACTGAGATGTATACGTGATATCATTTTTATGATGATAGGAGTTAAAGCACGTTATTAAACATGGCTTTCACGGCGCAGTGATTGCGTGCGACCTTCGATGAAATAATTTATTGCAGCAGTACTCAGGGGCGGCTCTAGGCTTGTGGTGGCACCGGGCAGAGGAAGAATCGGTGACTCCTTCGCCCGTCAGTAAGGTAGCTTATGCACGGTGGATGGCCACGTCTGTTGAAGACACTGCATAGCCGCCTTGTGCTCATGACACAAGCATTTAACTTTTGCTGAAATTTGTCACTGCGTTTTTAGCTGTGTTGTTATTTTCTCTTTCTGTTTTATATTAAATATATATTGGCGTAGCCGCCACTGCAGTCCTTGCTTTTCTTTCCCCAAATACCCAATCACCACACAATCAGCTCTGTAATAGAAGTTAAGCCATCTGTAAGCTTAGAGAGCTGAGTCTTCAAAACGTTTAAGGAACATTGAAATATCCTCGTAGTACATGTTTAATTATTGTATCCTTCACGACACTCCCATTGAAGAATATAGATTATTTAAATTAAGTTAAAGTTTTATCTGTATAATATTATAAACATATTTTGCTGCATTTCACCTTAAAAATGATATCATCATCATATGTAAATACGCGTCCGTACAGGAAAGGCTTTGAAACGTTTCAAACGTTTCAAACGTTTTGAAACGCTGAGGCAGCATGTCCTTGAAGCTGTATACCGATAATTCTCTTTCTGATCAGCTGCTGCTGTGATTCACACTCAGATACAGTGATATAAATACTCCGCGTGGTGCAGTGAGAGTAATATGGAAAAAGATGATCCGCTGTGGCAACTCCTAATGGGAGCGGCTGAAAGAAGAAGGTGCAGTGAGAGTAACAACGCTAAAGCAGTTATGGTATTTGGAATACTATGGCTATTCCCTGGACCATTATATTGTTACGAGTTAATTACAATCAGATGCATTACACTAATAAACAATATGCGGTTAGTTTCAGTGTATTTATAAAGCCGCGTCAGGAAAATAAGGTGTAACCACACAGGAACAGTAGCATTGCTTTGACGCTGGGTGCCGGCAGTCTAAAAAACGGAGCGGAGAACTTGCGTACGACAAGGCATGAGGTACCGTGGAAAAGTGCGTGGCTTTACGGCAAGTGTAGGTTTTATACATCGCGATTTGAACATGGAAAAGTTCTTACGCAACATTTCTGTGCATACGCACCATTTATACATGAGGCCCCTGGACTCTAGTCAATTGCCGGGACCACTTTCACTCATATACATGCAGACACTCTCTATACTCACATACAGTGATAATTTACAATTGGCAATTAAAAAACTTAAATAAAAAAAATAAAACTCTTTTGTAATTAATTGCTTCTTTGCTTAAACACAATATAGAAATTTTCATGAAATGAGACTTGCAATGCTGCTCAGGTATGACAAATGTTAGAGAATAACAGAAGTGAAGGGCAAACTTTATTATAGCGACTGACCATTATGAATGCCAGGTGAATGTGGCACTTTGATGGTAAATTATACTGTCAGCAAAATGGTGAATTATAATCTGCAGACAATGGAGCTGGGAGGTTGGTGTAAGGTAAATACTAAATACATTTTTATTTACTCTTACAATACTGATCCTGCCCTCTGACCGCCAAAGGTCAAACAGAAAATCAATTTCCCCCTGGGGATTAATGAAGTATATCAAATTAAATCAAAACACAAAAACAAAAAACAGATTACATACCACATGATCCTTCATTCATAACGTTTTGCTTTCCTGGCTTGCATTTTATACATTTACGGTTATGAAGATCATTTAACTTACCAGTTATGACTTAAGGCACTGGGAGGTGTGAGATGCTTATGCACTGCTTCTCTCCCGTTTGTGCTCAAGCAGCTGGGGAAACTTTATAAAGCAGACACAACTTGGTGATGTAGAGAGTTCAGCGCACCCTACTAGACTGCCTGTCCACCCATGCAGGGAATCAACTCGTGACAGGGAGATCCTACACTGCGTGCACAGCCTGCTGGTGTTTCACTAACTTGTATTTGATATGAATTTGAGAATTCCCAAGGATAAAAGTCCCAAACAATAGGTGCTTTCCCACCACAAAAACTTTTTTTAAGAAGCAGGGATTTTTTAAAAACTCAGGAATATTTGTGGCATTTCCACTGAAGGAACTTTAGCCATGTGGAGTTCCTGATAGGTAGTTCCTGGTACTCCACCTTCAGGACATGTACTTTTTGTTCAATCAGGTACCATCACGGGTGGGGCTAATTGGTTGACCACAAGCACTGATGCCATCTTGCAAATCTGTTAGCAGTTTGGATTTTGGAGAGTTATCAGTGAAGATGGAGCATCGCATTGTGCAACACGTCACTCTTCATAGCCGCTTCCCAGGTGCACCACTCAGTGCACCGCATCAAAGCAATGACACAGATTAAGACAAATAATAAGAATAAGCTATATTAACACAAAGAAACAAATCAAACAAGAATGACATAAAAACTGAATATGAACACGAGAAAGGGGAGGAACCCCAAATGCAACATGACAATTATCATGAAATATATTTTGGATCACAAAATAAAGATGGAAAATGGATTCCTTCTCCTCAAAAACCCAAAATCAAAGTTTAAAGGTCTAAACTCTCTGAACGACAAGTAAATTAAAATTAAATTTAACACAGAATCATAAAACATTTATTTATCTACTTTCATTTGTTAACTTTTGTCATTAATTTGCAATTGGGAGACAGCTAAAGGGCCTGAATGATAGTAATTCCACGCCAGACCAGGGGGCAGCAGGGTGCACTGACTGTCTCTCTCAATCCCTTGCAGACCATCCACGGGAAATCCCGCAGGGTTCCGCCGCAACTGATGACGTCACTTCCAGGTCTGCCACCACTGATGACATCACTTCCTGGGTCTGGCACTACCAATGACATCACTTCCAGGTCCAGCACCACCGATGATGTCACTTCCGGAACCGGCGCCACTAATGACGTCACTTCTCAGGTCTGGCACCACCTATGACATCACTTCCAGGTCTGCTGCCACCGATGATGTCACGTCTGGTTCCGGCCACCACTGATGACATCACTTCCTTTTCTCGGCATATAAGGCTGCCATCCTAACTACATAGCTCAGTTCTGTTTTGGACTTGGATCGGTGAAAACCTTTGTTCAATTTAAACCAATTTTGCAGCCAAAGAGCAATATTCAGGTGGCTGCCTCAAACCTTTTTGGTGACTTTGTGTCGTTCTTGTGACAACTGTCATTTTGCTTATCTCAGGAGCCACCATTTTTAGTATTTATATCATAATACCAGCTATATTGCTGTTAGCAAAGGTGCTCCGCTGCCATCATGTGATGACAGGAGGTTGCATTGCATGATGTCATCAACAGTATAGAACCTGACCATACACTTTTTATGTTGTCCAAGTTTCTGGATTCTTAAAGCAATGTAGTACATGTAGTTAGATACAAAATCTTTTTAGGGAGTTATACTCGTGTGTGATTTTCACATTCATTTTTGGTTTGTCTTTTGGGATTTGGTGTTTTAGCAGTTTAGATTTATTTTGAGTCTGACCCTTGCCAGTTTACAAGCAATGCTTCTTCTTCATTGGTCCTTCAGTTAATTCTTCATACTCCTCCTCTGTTTAAACTGTGGCAGAACAGTGTCTAGGAAAATGTCTCAGACTTCCCCATCCTGAATATGGACATATATATAGTTGTCAGTGACCACAATGAAATATAGTAATACTAGCAAAATACCAGCGCTTCGCAGCGGAGAAGTAGTGTGTTAAAGAAGCAATGAAAAGAAAAGGAAACAGTTTGAAAATAACGTAACCTGATTGTCAATGTAATTGTTTTGTCACTGTTGTGAGTGATGAGTGTTGTTGTCATATATATATATATATATATATATATATATATATATATATATTTACACACACACATAAACATATATACACACATATACATACATACACACACATATATACACACAAATACATATATATATATATATACATATATACACACACACATATATAAACATATATACACATATACATACATATCTACATATATACACACACAGCTATTTCGTATCAGTGCAATACGCTGTTTGTTAAAACAGTTGACTCCGCTCTTACGTGCAATAACAAATCAAATCATTCAGTTGTCTTTGCTCATATGTCATTTTAGAGCTGGACGCCTGGCATCTTTTTTTGGCCACAAGTTCGTTTCTGTTTGGTGTGAAGTTCTTTGTTGTGGAGATTCTCAGGATGGATTGCAGGTGCTCATCAGTGAGGCGACTCCTGTGTGCTGTTTTGTTAGTCTTTATCACTGAGAAGAGCTTCTCACACAGATATGTGCTACCAAACATGCACAAGGTTCGAGCCGCATGTAGACGGACTTTTTTTGTTCTTCAAAGTCACCAAAGCGCCGTGTAAACTCAGTGCGCAATAACTCTAGTAAGCGGTAAGTGTTCGGCAAGGCAGCTGAAGCGCTGCATTATGGGATCTGTAGTTTATTGTGTTACCAGCGCTTCATATACCCGGGCTTTAATAACAATAATACAGTATATAAAATGATCTCGCGGGCCAGATATAATTACACCGGGCGGATGTGGCCCGCGGCCCTTGAGTTTGACACATATGGACTAAATAGAACTTGAAAAGATATATTTTTTCAAATGTGATCGCGCAATTCAGATAGAGTTGACGCGCAGACTACAGCCTGCATGCCTCAATGAGTCATCCTCCCTCGCTCTTACTTTTTTACCGTTCATCTAATGAATACACTGAGTATGGCTTTACCAAAACAATCATTGATGGCGAATAAAGTATCCATTATTCGAGTATGTAGAGCGGGATATATATATATACATATATATATATATACCCGCGTATCGCAGAGAAGTAGTGTGTTAAAAAAGGTAGAAAAAGAAAAGGGAACATTTTAAAAATAACGTAACATGACTGTCAATATACAGTATTTGTTTTGTGAGTGTTACTGAGTGTTGCTGTCATCAAGGATTTGATTATCATTATTTCTTTCAATCAGGTTCGTATTTGTAGGATGTGTTGTGTTCAAGTTACATTCCGTGTTTGTCAATCGTTGTAAAGATGACAGGTTTCATTCATCGATTCGTTTCTTACTGCATCAATAAACAGCTCGTCTTCTTCTTTATCTGAGACCTGACACACTGCATGCACGGGTTTTTTTTACACTGTCTTCCTTTAGCGGGACATTGACTTTTTCCACCGTGTGCTTTGTTTCCACAGTAGCTGCATTTATGAATATGCTTATCAGGCGCTTCATATTTTTGCTGCCTTTTCAATTGTGTAATTCGGTTTTGTTCAGCTCTTTGGAACTGTTGCTTTTATCTCTGCACTCGCGTCAGTTCACGTGAGCCACTCGGTGTACATGCATCGGAGGTTCCCAGCTGTGCTGGTGCCATCTCGTGCTATGTCCATAGCTTTATTTAATGTTACCTTAGTCCTGGCACTTAAAACTTTCTCTCGCAGTTTCGCTGAGTTTGTGTCAAACACCACCCTGACCATCTCATCTTCCTCTCCATAAGCACAGTCCTTCACCCGTGAATATTTACCCGTGGCAGTTTGCTATTGGATTGCCGCTGACGGATGGCCTTATATGGGCAGGCACTAAATTACAAGCGCCAGCGCAGCCTGTCTATGAACTTAATTTAAAGTGTAGGTTTACATCGTGCTTTGTTTCCGAAGTAGCAGAACTCATGAATATGGTTGTATATGTCACTCGCTCGCTTCTTATTGTTTCGCTGCCTTCTCAATTATATAATGCATGTTTTCTTCAGCGCTTTTTTGAGGTCTTCCTGGTTTTCTTTGTACTGCGTGATTACGTGGGAGGCGTGATGATGTCACACGAAACTCCGCCCCGACGGCATTGAAGCTCATCTCCATTACAGTAAATGGAGAAAAACTGCTTCCAGTTATGACCATTACGCGCAGAATTTCGATATAAAACCTGCCCAACTTTTGTAAGGAAGCTGTAAGGAATGAACCTGCCAAATTTCAGCCTTCCACCCACACAGGAAGTTGGAGAATTAGTGATGAGTCAGTGAGTGAGTGAGTCAGTGAGTCAGTGAGTGAGTGAGTGAGTGCTTTGCCTTTTATTAGTATAGATGACAGAACAATCCCATGGGCTTCTTTCAGCTGTTTATATATGGTATGAAATCTATTTTAAAAGCAAGTCAAACATATACTTTCTTAAGTATATACTTATGGTTGTGAATTGTTTTTATTTACAATTTATTGTAAAAATTGTTTCACATGATTTTTTACATTTTATTGAGGTTATGAATAGTGGAGAAGTAATTTATGTCAGTGTTTATCCATACTGACAGCTGTTTCAATAGCTTAAATAGGTACCACCTTTTACACCATGTTTACTTTGCCTAGATTAAGGAGTTTTTCACTAGGAATTTCACCTCTATGTTTTAATTGCTGCTTTTTGATTACGAGATTGAATTCTGATCTCTTGATAATGGATGAGAAGACTTAGCTCACAGTCTGATTCATTCCAAAGGTGTTTAATAGGGTCAGGGCTCTGTGCAGGTCACTTGAGTTCCTTCATGTCTTCCTGAATGTGGCTCTGTTTATAGGGCCTTATCATGCTAGAATAGAAAAGGGCCTTTGCCAAATTGTGGCCACAAAATTGAAAGTGCACAATTGTCTTAAATGTCTGTGTTTACTGTATCATTAACAGGATCCTTGTATTATCGTAGTATTTCCCTCTACTTACCCTTTACCTGTTTTCCCAAGGGTAAGTGTATTCGTCAAGTTCGTTATTGGGTTAGTCTATGTTGTACTTTAAGATGAACACGCACATACATAGCTATACACATACACACAGACCCTAACCACAACAGTGCCCCATGAATGACACACACACGCTGATTAACCTTTAGCACTTTAAACCACACAAGTGCTTTAGGAATAACACAGCCTGTCACTCAGCACTTCAAGTCACTTACTTATTATTGGCACAAACAACATACGATGTTTTAATGCTATCTCAGACCTAAATATTAATTTTGGTCTACAAGAATACATTTAAACATACAAAGGCTCAGCATCCTTGACTATAGGCCATTTGTCAGCCAAGAATACCTTACTTTAGGTACTGTTTCCTACTATTGAGTGGAGCTCTCACTCGCAACCTTAATAAACCTTGTAGCACAGAGGAAATGGCAAATCTCTGGCTGCACCAGGTGCTCAAAGAAATCTAATGTATTAGTTCAATCACTCTAGACATTACGACAAAGCATAGAAAGTTAAAAGCAGCAATGTATTTATTACAAGAATAATAATAATACCACTGGAACAAAGAATAATAGCAAATAAGACTGATAGAAAAGTCTGGATATATATAGTCTTTAGAAAAAGCTGATGAAAAAGTTACAGATGACAAGGATGAATGTCCCAGGGTGGCTTTTGATTTAACAATCGATGCTCATGAAAATGCTGTTAACTGACAATTGGATGAAATACGTTCTTACGTGTCTTTGTTTTCTTCTCTGACATTGCTCTTCCATCATCGCTGTTTCTCTTCTGACATTGCTTTCAACAACAACAACAACATTTATTTATATAGCACATTTTCATACAGAAAATGTAGCTCAAAGTGCTTTACATAATGAAGAATAGAAAAATAAAAGACACAGTAAGAAAAATAAGTCAACACTAATTAACATAGAATAAGAGCAATGTCCGATGGCCAGGGAGAACAGAAAAAAACAAAAAAACTCCAGACGGCTGGAGAAAAAAAAAAAATCTGCAGGGATTCCCGACCATGAGACCGCCCAGTCCCCTCTGGGCATTCTACCTCACATAAATGAAACAGTCATCTTTGTATTTAGGGTTCTTATGGAAGGACTTGATGAGGCATATTTATTATAAAATTTCATACCGTGGTTTCACAACACATGATTGTTGTATGCACCTGATTGCCTGGCTGTCAATATGATTAATGAATTAACTGTCCATTTTCCCAAACAATAAAACATTTTTATGTTCTTTGAGGTGTCACTATGTCTTCCTTTCCCAGGCTGTAAAATAATTAGATGCCCGTCCTTTCTCAGGTTATAAAATAATTGAGCCACCAGCGTGTCTTTCTTTTTTTGTTGGAACAGCTGTTTTAAAAGTGAAACTGGGAAGAAAACATTCTTTGATCTGTCCTGAATGTAGTTCATCTGTTGTCTTGTCTTGAACAAAATTTAATGGAAATATAAACTAAAATGTACAGATTTTGTACCTCACAACAAACCTTCATTGGAACCAAGGGGCCTAGACCAGCCTATTATCTCTTGTCCATCAAACTTTACAGTATGCACGATGCATCCACCAAACCCAGATTCATTCATCAGACTGCCCAATAGTGAAGTGTGATTCTTTACTCCAGTAAATGTGCTTGCACTGCTCCAGAGTCCAGTGGCAGCTTTCTTTACACCACTCTGTTTGGCATTGCACATAGTGATCCGAGGCTTGTGTGCAGCTTCTTGGCCACAGAAACCTATTTTTGAAGCTCCCAACACATAGTTTTTTCTTCTGATGTTGCTTACAGAAGTAGTTTGGAATTCTGTGGTGAGGATAGGCAATTTTTGCTTTTATCTACTTTAGTACTCAGCTCTGTGAGTTTTCATAGTCTGCCACTTTGTGGCGGAGCTGTTGTTGCTCCTACATACTTCCAGGGTAGATCTAGCAGAGCAGAAATGTCACAAACTGACTTGTGACAAAGGTGGCATCATATGATAGTATCATGTTTAAAGTCACTGAGCTCTTCACTATGACCAATTCTGACGCCCATGTTTGTCAATGAAGATTGCACAGCTACGAGTTTGATTTGATGCACCTATTAACAATGATACACCTGAACTCAGTTATTTGGAGGGGTGCCCACATTCTTTTGGCCACATGGTGTATACGTTTTATTGATTTTAATTATTATTATCTACTGTCTGTGTCTGTTTCACTATGGTGTTCTACCAGGTACTGTATTGTTGATGCAGGTGTTATGTTTCTGCACCTGATGGACTCACAAGCATCTCATTGCACATGTACTGTATAATGAAGATGAACTGACCAACATGTAGGACTGAGTTTTGTTCCCCTTTACGGTAGTGTCCCTAACCTGCCTGGAGTATGAATATAATTCTCTTATTGCATGCATTAAACCCCTTTCTCTGAAAAAAAAATTGTCTTTAAAGAAGTTTTGCCTACCCATTCATAAACTGACAAATAATAATGCAGTTGTGTAGATACAAACATTAATGACTCTTTAAGATAACATTTTGGACTTATAAAAGCTTCATGAATGATTCTTAGCACATTTCTTGTATCTGTTCCTCTTACTTAATAAATAGCTTTTCCCCAAATCCGTAATTTTAACATCCTTAAATAGGTTCAAAATAGACAATTAAATCATAATTAAAGTGGTTTTATGGTTGTCCCGGTTGCACCCAGAAATAACCATCAACTCAGACTCACTTGCTCTAAAAATCCCAAAAATATAGAATAACCCATATATTAATATATATATATATAAATAATATTTTAAAATTAGAAATTTATATAGTAAGCATCCTTGAATGACCCCAGTTTTCAGTAACTGGTACTGCTTCTTTGAGCAGAATTAACTTTAACTAAACGTTGGCATTCATTAGCTCTAGAATTATCCCAGCTATTTCTAAATTATGCGGGTACAATCAAAGGAACCATAACTGAATTAATGAGCCATATGCACTTGCACTGTACCAGCTGTGTGTACTTAGACACGCACGGCTTCAACTTTGATATAAACACATGCCCCTGGCAGGATCTCCCAGGTAGGTCGACTCTAACTGCTGCTCAGACTGTCAGATGAGCTTGGAGAAATGTGGCTCTCTTCTTCTACACATCTGAGGGCTAGCCTGTATGAAAAACAGTGTGTAGGTCAGGACTTTAACTGGGTCAGCATCTCTTCCTCTTCAGCCATCCTGCAGCTGATTGACAGTCCTAACTTGTTTAGAATTTGTTGTATTAATGCATGAGGTGGGGATACCAGTCATCCCCCTTTAAAGAGCTTCCTGATACAAACCTGAATTAACTGATTCATCAGTGTTGGCAAACAGTCAGACCCAAATGCTCCAAAGCACTGAGACTGAGATATACCCAGAGTCTTCTTTCATGGTGTAAGTTTTTATGTTTTTGGAAGCCAGTATTTAGTTTTAATTACTATTGTGGCCAGCAAATCGACTTTTGGACTAATCTACCCAGAATACATTATGCCTTATGGTGCCAGATGAATGATGGCATAGAGGGTCTTTAAAAAGATGTGCTTTTTACAAAGCAATGTTTAATGGAGATTCTGGCAGGCGGCCGGCTTCCATGCCTGGCCGGGATGCCCCTGCTGCGTATGTTCCGGGAGAGCAACATACCTGGCCAGCAGTGATGCCTCAACCTCCAGGGCTCCATAGGAGATGGAGTCCTCAACAGACCAGTTGGGAGTTGGGGTGGTCGCCAGGGGGTGCTGCATGGATTCCACAGCCCAGCTGGACAACTCTACAGCCCCTGCCCGGAGGTGCAATCAGATGCAGGTGATCAAGCACCTGGAGCACTTCCGGGTTTGGTAATAAAATGGGCCGGCAACCACCACTCAGGGCCAGAATCGGGAGGACGAGGTTGCCTGGGAGGAGTGGTGGTGCCAGAAGAAAGGTTGGTTGTTTGATTCAGTGCTTGGGACTGTGTTACGCCTGTGGGGTTTGCTGGGAAGACGTGCCCCACAGGTGAAGAAAAATAAAAGTCTGTGTGTGTTTGACACATGCCTCAGTGTGAATCTGTGCTGGGTCAAGCGCATATATATCGCCTTAATTCACAAGATCCACCTGCTAGTACAAGTCCCATTTACCTTATTACTGGTATGCAAACTCTTACACGATCTTGTAGTGTCATTTAGATGAATACACATCAACAGATCTGCCGAGATTCCATGTTTTTGTTTTTATGCTTGATGTGTTTTTACCATTATTTACAGTAGTGGTGAGGTCTTCAAGGGTTGCGTGTCTGTAGGAGGTGGTGTGAATGGGCATGTGACTCATATGTGATCTGACGATTGCAGTGAGATGTTTGCCTCCAGGTTTTATTGTGAGAAGAGTATAGATAACTAGGAGATGAAAACATGTGGCTAATTGTAGTGAGGGACAGAAAGGGGTCAAAGCCAGAATAATCAGAGAGACTGAGTGAACAAGACACGAGAGCAAACCAGAGAATTGAAAGTCAAGGAGACAAAGGGAGTTCAAAAACTGAAATGATGCTAAGCACTTAGTGTGCTTACTTAGAAACTAATTACACTAAAGTCTTTGTTTATCCAGCCAAGGCATACTGAAGTACAGAAATGCCACATGTCACAAAAACGAGACATAAACAGATAAGGTTTTGGGGCAGCCACCCGTATGATATGGTTTCCCGGCTGCAAAATTCGTTTTTATCAAATAATCAGCACTGAAGTGCATACAACTGAGTCCGGAACAAGACTGACGGAAAAGGGGAAAAGGGTAGGCTTTTAAAGGGGAAGACAGGAAGTGGGCCCATGTTCTTCAACATGGACATGACATCACAGGGGCTGGAGCCGGTAAGGTCTACTTCCATTGGCTCGGTCCCGGAAGTGACGTCAAGAGATCCAGGTGGAATCTCCTGGGAATGGCCTACAGGAAAGGGGGAAAAAGAGTGCACTCTGCCACGTCCCGGCATGCCTCAGAACTGCCGACACTCAAGTCCTTTAGCTGCCTTCCATGCACACGTGTGTGACACACCATATTTATACCATCACTTTCTGTGTAATGTTTGCAGTCTCCTGATTCAACAAATGAAAATAAAATTAAACTTTGAGTAAATAATTTAAATCATTTTAAAAATTTCCATAAATAGATTCTCCATGCTAAAAAAACCCAAAATGACACAAAAAACAATACGAACAGTAGGGGGCGCCACTGACTCCCCCAAACCCAGACACACAACACCCAACACAACTCCGGGCTGAAAATGAAGGATTTTAAATCCACACAGCTCAGTTGTGACAATTAACACAGCCAAAGTACAAATTAAATACTCCTTCTGCTGAGTGTCGCTCGCTGCCTCCTGACACTGACTCCCCAAGGTATGGCGGCGGGTTCTTTTTAAGCCGAACCTGGGTGAACTTCCATTGGCATGTCATGGCTTGTTGGAGGCCATGCAGAAACCAGGGAAAGTCCTCCTCTGACAGCACCCTCTGTCAATACCCAGGGACCCTGACAGGGTTGCACTTCCAGACTCTAACTCCCAAGAACTCTGTGGATGTCCTGACTGGGCTACCATATGAGGACCACTGGCAAGTGCGGGATGGAACAGCTCCCAACTCTCTGTTTCTGCTGGTTTATCTATTATTTTTATATCAGCCGGGTACAAAGAAATTAAGCATCAACTTTCCCAGCTGGGATGCCCGTTCTTCTCCTACAACAGTTAGTGTTGCTAATTAAATGTAATTTTTTTACCTTAATTAAAGTTTACTTTGGCTTTCCTTAACTGGCAGCCAAACAATAAAGTGAGGCAACAGATGACCAGCTAAATACTTGCTCTATCTCTATCTCTCTCTCTCTCCTTCTATTGCCTCCTGACTCTGACTCACTAAGGTACGGTAAGATGGACCCGGGAGTACTTCTGGAGGTACGTCGTGGCTTGTTAGAAGCACTTCCAGGTCATATGGAAACCAGGGAGGGCCTCCCCTGACAGCACCCTCTATTGTCACCCAAGAACATCTACAGAGCTGCACTTCTGGGCTCCAATTTCAAACTGGGACTATTGGTGAGAAACACTGCCCCCTATTAATATGGAGGATGAACTGCTCCTGGCTTCCAGGTCTCAACAGCCCACTCCTTCTTCCCACATTCCAACCAGGATGGGAATTATAAGGTGAGATGGCTAGATAGTGTCCGTAATCAGGCCATCCTTCCATTATGGTTTCCAAGCCTGGCAAGAAATCCTCCTCCATGCTGGCTGGGATGCCCGTCCTTCCTCCTGGATACATACACCAGGTGCAACTGTGGTCTTTGTGGTCATCTTGTTTAAAGAAACCCTGACTGTTCATTGTTTCAAATGATAGACTTTTTTATTTAGCTTGAAAAAACATTTACCCGTCAACATTGTTTTTTAACCTTTGCTTTTGTCTTTAACCTTCATATTTCTACAGGGGGCTTGATTTTATGCAATTCCCAAGATTTCTGTGTGTTTAACCGAGCTCTGTCTTCACATTCCTTGTTTTATCCTTTTAATTCCCTGACTCAGTCAGGTTATAAAAATTAACCTTTGCTCTGCATTTCATTAAAAGATCAAAACAGTCATGACAACTGCTTGTTCAATTAGTATAACATGGAGCCAGCTGCACTCTACATATTACTGAGCGTCAGCCATGGCAGTGCGTGATGCATTACTGTTTGTTCTATGGCTGAAGAATCTACTAGCTTTGACATTTTACATTCTCCTGGGCATATCGTCACCTTTTGTTTAAGCTCGTCCTCATAACTACAGGGCACAGCAGAAAGGAGAAGAAGTGTCAGTCCTGCTAAGAGAAGAAGTGGAGCCGTCCGGTCACTCTAAAGTGTGCTGCTGTCTTGCATCCTTGCCTTTCTTTATTGCTACAATATGCAGCAAAGGTTTGGGCGGCTAGTTGAATTAAATCTTCCAGATATTTGCTTTATCCAAAGATCTTGATCCCCAGCAGTTGTTTTTTTATTTCCATTTTTGTACATCAGTAATTTTCAAGTTTAGCCATCGACTCCAATGGCTGCAGGTTTTTATTACAACCAAGTTCACAATCAGTGGATCATTTGACTTTTAATTGATCTCATTGATTAGTTATTTGGTCTACAGACATTTCTAAAAAATATGAATTTCTGTATTCTTTGCCGTAGTTTTCTATATTTATGTTTCTTTTGCCATTTTATTTTTTATTTTACTCTTTTCTGCTCATGTAATTGTATCCAAATACTGACGATTAGCAATGAGCAGTGCAGACACAGATTCGGACGTTAAATGCTACAGGGGAGCAGTTACTTCACTGCCTTTTTCAGTTGTCTGCTCATTAAGAAACATTGTCAAATAAGCAAACAAGTGAACATGAAAATCCCTTTGTGGTGCAGACTGGACAGCCTCAGCTCAACGTCTGGACAACAGAAATGGGTTCAGATAAGAGCTCCTCTTTCAATGAATTCATTTTAATTATTCTCAAGCAAGACAAACACTACTTACTGTTCAAGCCCATTTCAAAGTTAATTAATTGTGAGAGATGAAAACCAGAGAGTGTAATGAAGTGAAGAGTAGCATCCAACCTTAGTGGAAAGTTTTCCCCCTAATGGAACTTACATCCATTTACAAGAAGTAAATATTGCTCAGATCACAGCTTTATGAAGGAGTAAAGTTCAAAGTGGTCTGATAATGAATTTTCAGTACAGCAGGCTCCCCTGTTAATGTGATATGCTGCTTCCAGGAGGCTCCCATTTAAAGCATTCCTACTGCCACAGATGAAGAAAAAAAAAAGATCTTCATTATTTTTTTCATATGCTTGCATGCGCTCCTGAGAGTTCGATATTGAAGTAGAAATATTAGATTTTAGATTTCATCAGCCAGTTCTACTGGAAAAAGATTGAAATATTTCAATAAATGTATGTTTCAAAAGGCAAATGAAGATTTCTGATGCAGATATTTTTCATAATATGAGCCTCCTCTGCTCCTCTTTTAACACCCTTAATGAGAAATCTAAATACGCTTGAGTGTAAATGACACTGTAAACGCTGTAGTATTAGAGCATTGAAATGCACTTGATGTCTGTCTAACAATTGTAAAATGTAGTGATTGTGCCAAAATCCCTAAAATCCAAGTAATACACTTACCATGCTCCCTACTTCTGGCATTAACTATTATTATCCCCCAATGTTTAAAACCCATTTAAAGGCACAGGTTGCAGCTGCACTAACCATCCATCCATCATCCAACCCACTATAACCTAACCACAGGGGTCTGCTGGAGCCAATCCAGCCAACACAGGGCGTAAGGCAGAAAACAAACTCCAGGCAGGGCACACAAACACATACCAAGCACACACTAAGGAGAATTTAGAATCGCCAATGCACCAAACCTGCATGTCTTTGGACTGTGGGAGGAAACCAGAGCACCCAGAGGAAACCCACGCAAACATGGGGAGAACATGCAAACTCCATGTAGGGAGGACCCAGGAAGCGAACCCGGGTCTCCCAGCTGTGAGGAAGCAGTGCTACCCACTGCGCCACCTGCACTAACCATACAAAGCAGAATTCTGTCATCCTCAACATATTATGGTGCCTTGACTGCATGGTGGCACGTGACTAAGGCAGCATTTGGTTTTGGCATTTGAAGGTGTGGAGATCAGCAGCCAGCAGCCTGCAAATTAAAGCTGCTTAGAGAAACTGTGGGCGGAGCTCACTGAGCTAAACACAGCCAATGAGAGTTACAGGAGTGGGTACCTTGTGACTCTCTATGGAAAAAAACAAACATAGGGGGTAAGATGGAGCAGGTGGGGGCAGTTGGAGGCGATTGGGATGTGAGTCAGAAACAATCTGGACTGGAAAGGTGAAATGGCGGAAGCCACGCCAATTAGATGGCTTGCTCTGGGGTCGAATGAAACAGCAGAGTCAGTAGTCAGGGTGTTCTCCAAGGTCACAACAAACGAGAAGTAATGGAAATTGAAATAGTTATTGCTGATTTTTATTCATACTGCTGTATAAGCTCAAGACACTGTTCCCTTTTTGTTAATAAGCTGTTCTATTTTTTATTACTTCATCAATCCACAGGATCTTCTTTTACCAACGTGTTACAATATTTATGCCTCATTTAAAGGCACATGGTGGCTGTGCTCTACTCTTTGACAAATGGAGCCAACCTAAAGCCAATGGCTCATTATGTGAATTTCAGTTGGAGGGGATGTCAAACTTGACAAATGTAATTATTGATCTTATTGCTTGAGGATGTCAGGTTACATGACTAGAAATCACAGGGCATGGCAAATTGCATGACTCTCTGACGACTTTCCAGCACATTTTCACATTTTTAAACTGTCACGAGCTTGCCTCTGTTTCGCATGGCCAGTGTGGCTGATATCTGGGAGCCATGCCTGGTCGGGGCGCCCCTTTGACACTGGATCCAGGGGGAGCAGTCATGGGATGCACACTATGTTCCCCGGAACACTTGTTGGCAGCCCCCTAGGTTGCATTTTGGAGCACCGGAGCGCATTCCTGTATGGCTCCGTGGCCACCACCAGGGGGAGCGGCACGGCCTAATGAGCCCGTCTGGGTGGGAATGCAGCCACACCCGGAGATGCAGCCGGAAGTAGGTCAACGGGCACCTGCAGCACTTCCGGGTGGGCTATAAAAGGAGCCGACAGTCACCACTCCAGGTGCCAGAGTCGGGAGGAGAAGGACAAAGCTGCCTGGGAGGAGTGAAGGAACAGGAGTGATTTTTGGAGTTTTCTTTGGTGGAGTTTTAGGACTGTGGGACATGGGGAAGACATGCCCCATGGCTGAAGAAAAAAACAAAAACCTGATAGTGCCAGAACTGTTCAAATGCTTTACCGGTATGGCGAGTTCGGCAGCTCTATTGTGGTACATAAAACATAGGACATCAGACAAATGAGCATCTCTTCTGTTTGCAAGCCCCAAAACACCTGCATTCCTTATTCTTGTGGCTGCTTTATCTACATTGTATGGTGGAACATTCATTGGTTCTTAAGTCTTGAATGACACACAGTGCCCACCCCTTGGGGCGAGTCACAGACTAGTTGGTCTGAGTCGCTGAGAATGTCATACTACACCCTTCAAGGTCATGAGAGTGCACCACAATGGCCTCCGACTTGATAAGATAATTTAAACTAAGCTTGCAACTAAGAAACATTGGAAAAGTGTAATGTGACAGGGGCTTCACCAAAATATACTTAAATATTATATTTTCATCATTTCTGTCTACTCACTATGTAAAATATTACAATATTCATGGAAGCATGATATGTTAAATTAATATTTATTTCAGCCTCAAACTCCCATTTTCACCGCCAAGTGGCACATGTCAGCTAAAACAGCTCCATGTCCTCAGCTTTTCCTGAGATGTTGGAGATTCTCCTCCAGAAGTGAAAGCTGAGCTCATCTGAAGTGGAGAGGCATCTGTAACGAGTTACCTGCTTCGGCCTCCAGACCTCGTCACTCTGCCTAAGTGAAGCGACTGCTATCATTACTGGGGAGCCAAAGACATTTTGCATTTCTTCATTACAAATTTTGCATTGCTCCTTATTGCTTCATGCTAAGCATTTATTGGTAAATTATGTGGCTGCAGTTTTCTTTGAGTAGAATTCTAATTTACTCGTTATGTAGATTAATGAACTACGGACTCAGTATGTTAAGGAAAGCTGAGTTAAAATAAAAGCACATTACAGTACTGATACGTGTTTGCTTCTGACAACCCTGTGTTATAATTATCGTGACATTTACTATGAGGCTCTTTATGGAGACCAAAGGGAGCTAATCTTGAACTGTCCCCAAATTGTTACACAGTAGATGGTTTGTATCAGAGGTGGCCTTAGGGGTGTGCGAGGCCTAGTGCTGACCAACCCCATGCAGGGCCGGTTATGTCATAAACCTGTATAAACGTGCGCACAAATTTAATAAAAATAATGTTAATGTACACCGGATTTTCTCATTACAGTATTCAGCAAAATTTTTCCAAGATAACACGCGGACTTTCTCAACATATAACAATATAATCTACTGTATTAAAAAAGGGCAATTCATAATTCATGACAATACCACGACAGTGCAAAATGTGATGCGGTGTCATGCAGAAATCAGCAGGGCCTCTTCTAGAAAAGTCCCCAAATTAAAAGTATACTCTGAGTCTCGATATGCAGGATGTCGAAGTCATAACTCACGTTGATGTCATTTCAGCCGGTTATCATTAGCGATACCTGTTTTTGTGCATTAATATTCGGACATGTTTATAGCCTAAAAATAAAATGTGAGTTTCAGTGTTTCGACAGGAAGTGTGAATTTAGCGTAGAGATATCATTATGAAATCTCTTACCGGTTTCCAGGTTCAGAGATGAAAATCCACTTTTCTTGCCTTCAGATTGGAAAACTCGCTGATGACATCTTTGTAGTCAAATCTGGGTGCAATGTCTTTTTCAATATGTAGGATCTTCAGACAGCAAAGCCTGTCTTGAGACATGGCTGATCTATACTGGAGAATATAAGTTGACAAATCTGCTTGAACGGGACATGCAGACTTCAAAAGCGGGGCCTGGGGTGGTTGCCCCATTTGCCACCCCGAAACGCCACTCCTGGTTTGTATTATAAAAATAAAGCATACAAGGCAGGATCAACAAAAAAGAAGAAAGTACAAAGAAAAAGAAGAAAAGGAATATTGTGTGCTATAATGGCCTTCCCTGGACTGATTAGTGACCGTGGGGTACCTACTGCACTTACCCACAATCAGCGTTGCACAGTAATGAAGTATAAATAGCTTATTACTGTACTTGAGTATGTTTTCAGAATATTTTGACTTTACCTCAGTTAAGTTTTCCATCTACTTTTGCTTTTGCTTCACTACAGTTTCAAATGAAAATGGCTACTTCTGCTGATATACATTTTGCTACACACTTTTGTTAATGCAATATTAAAACAGAAAACAAAGGGACTAAGCAAATAGCACAATGTTTAAGTCCATTATCTAAAATGCAAAATTCCCCTCCTTTAGAAAAATGAGCACATATAAAGTATTTGGGATGATTTTCAAATGCAAGCCTGTCTGGGACTAAAATGTAACTAAGCTTATTAAATAGTTCAAATTTAAAAAAAATGTCCTAACATGGAGAGGGAGAACCTCTAAACTTCAAACAAAAGCGAAGTTCCTTTAAATTTTAAGAATTTATTCTAGAAATCCAAAAGGGCACAAAAAAGCCGGGCAGGTGAAAAAGGAGCAAAAATATGTTATATCCTAAAACATGAAAATCTAAAGCAAACAAATCCAATAGATACAAAAAAACAGAATCAGTACCTTACATGATTTCAGGGGTCAAGGAATCCAAAGAGAATCATTAATCACAAAATCAGGAGCCAAAACCAGAATGCCAAAGCTTCTGCTAGAATGCAAGCAGCATACAATAATTCGGTGGCCCTGCCTCCTTAGCCTCAACTTTGAGGACAGGGCAGATAAATTAAACCAATATTAACATAACATTAAAGTAAATAATGAACACATAAAAAACATAAAATAGCATAAATACAAAGAAAACACACATCCAAAAACAGAACTAACAACAAAGTATACAAAATAATGCTTAAATAATAACGCAAAAACTAAATGAACAAGAAATCAACTTGAGCCAGGGCAACAACCGTGGCAGTACCTTAACAACTGGGCACACGCTGGTGTTAATGGGACCAAGTTAGGTGGTGACCTGCTGGCTCCTTAGTCATTTGCTTCTCTATGTTAATTGGACACGAGTTAAGAAAATAAGAAGCAATTAAAATAGTGGCAGTAACCGTTTAAAACTAAAAGAGTCAATTAAGGGGTATGAATCTCAACAAGTGAATTAACTAAAATGAAACAGAGAATTAATTTGACTTTACACTAAAAATTTGTTGGGAACAAAAAAGCTGCAGTCATTATAGTCCTCTAGGACTAAACCTTAGGATCTCACTAGTAGATATAGGAGGGCTAGAAGCTGTGCGATGGAAGAGCAACTTAGTGCATGTAGTGACAGGAAAATGACAATCAGTGAAGATCAATGAGAAAAGATCAAAAGGAAAGATGTAGGCTAAAAAACGTTAAAAAGTTAAAAGCTTGATTGTCAAAGGCAAAAATGCTAACCAAACAAAATCAGAATCGAAAAAAATGAAAGAAGAGATTCTAGTACCAAATATCCATCCATCCATCCATCCATTCATCCATTATCCAACTAGTATCTAAGGAAATTGCACACAATAGCTAAAGGTTTGTATGCAATCTTGCATAAATTAGAACTGCAAAAGGTGACCTTTATGTATTTGTGCTAATGATGTCATTGTTGCACCAACCCAGTGCATTATGGGATGTATCACAAAGTTACAAGTGACACAATCATCTCAAAATGGCAGCACCCACTGCTAAAACAAATGGCATTGAAAGTCAAAAAATGATAAACTATTTAGTCCCCAATTGAAAAACAGACTTACCCCAGAAAAATGTATAAAGTCATTTTAAATCTAAAGGAGAACCTAAGAAAAATCAATTAAGAATGTCAATCATAACATTGTATCCCTGGACTAGGCTAAAGGAATTGAACGTCTTTAGTGTGTGGGGGCCATCATAGTGTTGATCCAGCAGCAACGTTTCCGTTAAATAGTAATTAGCATATTGAAGGACACCAGTGGAAGTTAAGTAGAAGTGCATTTAAGATGTAAGCGAGGGAACGCTTCTTTATACCAAGGGTTGAGGAAAAAAAACTTGTGAGTGATGGGGGTGACAACTTTTAAAGTATCTAGATTAGCTATTCTGGCAACTCCATATTAACTAAGTAACAAAAGTGACTAACAAGCACAGTACTTAACAACTCTCCCCAAATCGTAAGCTATAGACACCAGACTTGTATACATAACATCAATCCAGAAGATCCTCATTTCGCATAATGATTAACATGATGCTGTTCTCTTCCCTGCCAAAAGTACTGGATCTATTACAGTCTGCACATCTCTCTAGTAGTTCCACAGTAGATGCCATCCCCCTGATACTTCATACAGTACTTGCCCACCTGGACAACAAGAGAGGGAATTAAATGTGAATGCTATTTATAGACCTTAGCTTTGCATTTAACACAATAAACCCCTCTGACTTCATCACAAAGCTTAGGGACCTGTGGCTGAGCACTTCATTGTAGAGCTGGATTGTTAACTTCCTGACAGGCAGACCCAGGCTGGTTTGAGTGGGTGGCCATACTTCATCATCCCTCACCATTCACACAGGGGCTCCACGGGGTTGTGTTCTGAGTCCTCTACACGTATGACCGCACAGTTGTACATGACTCTAACATCATTGTCAAGTTTGCTGATGACATAGCTATGGTCGGCCTGATATCTAACAACAATGAGTAGGTTCACCTGAATGTGGTGAGTTTGTCACACTGGTGCCAGGCCAACAGTCTTTTACTGAATGTCAGTAAAACAAAGGAGCTGATTGTGGACTTTGGGAGGAAACAGCAGATGCACTACCGCACTGTCAGTATTAGCAACACTCTGGTAAAGATATTGGACAAATTTAGATACTTCAGTGTCCACATCACAAGAACCTGACTTGGTCCAAGCACTTAGACACCTTGAAGAAGAAAATGCAGCAATATCTGTACTACCTCAGAAACCTCAAGTATTTCAGGCTGCCCTCCCAAATACTAAAGTTCTTCTATACATCCACCATTGAAAGCATTCTGAAAGGAAGTATTTCCACCTGATCTGGGAACAGCAAGCAGCTGGTCTGCAAGGCTCTGCAGAGAGTGGTGCGGTCAGCGGAAGGCATTGCAGTATGTGTACTCTCCAACATCCAGGACATCTGCACTAAGTGATGTTGAGCAAGGGAGAGGAAAAGTATTTGTGATACCAGCCATCCCAACAACCGCCTCTTTCTGCACTGTAGTCAGGTAAACACTATGGCTGCTAAAGTCCAGTTCAGAGAGACTGAGGAGGAGGTTTATTAAAGGTCCATCAGCATCTTGAATACGAATAGTGTCTTTAATTACTGTAAATGATGCCCTATTGTTATCTCTCCCACACTAAGTTATTTAAGTTATTATTACGTCTTACATATTACATATGCATAATACTATTAATGCTTTTTGAATTTATAACACTATGTATTGTTATTGTCTCCTTATATTTGTTTTGAGGCACAGTCATAAGAAGGGAACTGAGCATTTCATTGAACTAAGCAACAAAGAATTTCATTGAATATTGCACTGTTTTTATAATTTGAACGTGACAAATAAAATTTAATTGAATTTGATTTAATTAACATTTAACCACAGGAAAAAAAAGAATTTTTATCATGAAGCTGTTTTTTTCAAAACATGGAAGTTCAAGAATACAAATAAGGAGAAGCTACTGATGACTGAGAATTTAGAAGACCCACCTAAATCTGGCCAAAATACTCTGAGGATGTGAAAGGGTTGGGATACCAACTGACAACCCTGAATAATTGTTGGTAAATAAAAGGTAAAATAAACAGCGAGGTACAAAAAGATTTGTCATAACGCTAAACAAAAGAAAACTAGATTGATCTAGTCACCTCCAGTGATTGTCCTTCAATGAACACTGCCTTTCGGTGGGTTTTTATATGATTGACCCGAAAGGGATGGAGCTTCATGCCGAAGGCCAAAACTGAGTCACTTGACTTCTGGCTGGTGAAAATCTGAATTTCGGATTGAAAACGTGAATGTGTTAGTGAGAGTGCCCCCTCTCACAGTGGTATTACTTATCATGTGAAAGCCCTGAAGATGTCCTCTATGTGTTACATGTGTTACTATGGACATACAGTAGGCTCACTACCAGGTCTGTATCATACTATTGCATTTGTTTTCATTTTTAAATTGGGCAGTGGGCAGTTCAGTATATGCAGCTAGCAGTGCCAGCCAGGAAGATGGGCACCAGGAGAACAAGTATTAAAGGGAGACCCCCAAGGCACACTACCTTGAAACTATGCCTGCTTAAACTGCTCACTCCTTTAAATTCTTGAGAATGTTTATGTTGCTTCTTGTGTCCACTGATCCATTTAGACTGCAGATTAAAGTGGGTGCCCAGTAATAAACCATAAACTGGGGGTTCTGGCCAGTCTTGCCACAAATACAGCAGTGCCTTTCCTTAAGTGTTTCTCCGCCTAGATGTTTGCTGAGATAGAGAAAAGAGCCAAAATGATTACAATCATCTCAATCATCTCGCCTACCCAGGACATCAGCATATTCTAAAGCACTGCACTAGGCCAGATTTTCAAATTTCAGCAAGTTATTTAAATCACTTGTGTGCTAATCATTAAAAAACAAATATCTCAGGGAACTGAGATATGTGTACAGTTTTGTAAGACTTTGAATCTGAATATTGATACAAAAACATGTTCTCAGCTATGTAACATTATTTGATGAAATTAACACCCGTCATTAGCCTTGGCATGTAAGCGCAACATCAGTAAAGAGATCTTCACCTGATATGGTGAAAAATGCTGTAACTGTAAGCATTTTTAAGAGGTTTTTCGAGGCCTAGTCTCTTGAAACAAGTGAATTAGCACAGCAAGAAAAATAATTGACTTGAGACGACAGTGAACAATCAGACCGCTTTCACCTTTAAAGCGCCATTCAAGGTCGACTCCCATGTGCAACCAGTACCACTTTTCTCTTCTGTATTTTTCTTTTCTTGTTTTTTGTATAGGATTTTATCATGGTGGGATGTGTGAAGAGTTCTATAAGATGTAAAAAAGAAATAAATCTTGTTTGATTTGTTGAAGAAAGTACTATGTCAGAGCTGTTAAACTTCAAAAAAGATAAAACACCACCGAGGTTAGCAAAAATCTTTAATTACTCACTCATGAGCACCCAGGGATGCATCGCCAAGAAAAGCCCACTCACTCCTCACTAGGACCATAATAATCCCAAATAAGGATGAAGTTCTATAACACTACAAATAGGAGGGGATAAATAAGATATAACCTTAAGAAGACCTCCAGAGTCCTGGGCTCAAATCCAGACCTACTCTGCCTATTTGGAGATTCCAATTCTCTGTGTCTGTGGATTTTTTTTTCCTGGAGTCTTCTGGTTTTCACTCCACACCCCAAAGACATGCGTTTTTAGTTTAACTGCCAAGTCTAAATTAGTCCACCATGAGAGACTTTGGGTGTTTTCTTTTGGCAGATTAGACACGGCTCAGGGTGGTTCCCATTGTCTTGCTTTAATATTTCAATGTTTAGGTGGTCTCTGCTGGACAGTTTTCTGAATCCGTAGTTGAATGTGGGTATTTTGCTGGAACGTGACTGATGTCACATTTATTTTGCCAGCAATTGGGGATACACAGTACAAATCTCTTCACTTACATAAAATATGTATTTCTGTCACTATACCCTTACAACACCCATTTTAAGCAACATATTAACACCAAGTTGTAACTGTACTTGTGAGTGTGGGATTTAAGAAGAATAACAGTAAAAGCCAACTGGAAACTACAAGACGAAAGAGAAAAACAAAGCAAGCAACACAACTTTTTAACACCCTGAAGAACACAACAAACACATAAGAGTGTTATTTGTGACTGCTGGCTGGCAGGGTTTATTTCCATACATTTTTCGTTAACCCTAAAGCCTATTGTTGTGGCACTGGGCATGTCATGCAGGGCTGACATGTGGTGTGAGGCGACAAGGCATTCGCCAAAAATGTGCCTTGCCTGAAGTAGCATTATGTAACACTCTAAAGGTGTACGTGCTCCAGACGCTGAGGGGGACAAGGGTTGTCGATGTCTGATAATACTGTCTGTACACTGCATCCAAGGACCAAGGGTGCCCATGCTCTGTAAATGCTGTGGTACGTACACAAAGACAGAGAGGCGCTGGTTATATAGCTCAAGGGGTGTGCGTTCAAAACATTGAGGGTAATGCTTCAAGTTGTCTAATAGTACAGACTGGACTCTATGGACACCAAGGGACACCGTCTCCTCCAAAAGGGCTCCAAATGGGCTTTGACCAGCACGTCACCCTCCCCAAGCTCCCTGTTTATATCACTTTTCATGACAAGCCAGATTAGAAGGTCACAATATTAGGCATATATAAACGAAATACCTGAGCGTGTATGGAGCAGTCTGCTCTGATTACACTCAACTACAGCTACTAGATGGCGCATACATGCACTTTTACATTTTTTACGTGCTTGTATGTACCTCACTTCTCACTACAAAAGACCAAATGCCACCGCACAACAACGACATCGTGCTAATGACACAGATGAAGAGACACAACATCGGAATGAAGCAGTCGCTGCGGCTCAACAATGTGCAAGAGAAACACCTCCGCAACGTAGGGTTTTCACTAAAAACATTGTCTATCTGGAAGTGTTTTCTTGAAACAAAGATTAATAAGACTCATATGGCAGCGATATTGCTAAGATATGGAATTACCAGTGTCTTCTTACGAAAGCCAGTGTTCCATGTCTTTAGCTGATGCCTCTTCAAATTCCTGAATATAGTAAAACTGCTAGGGAATCAAATGTTTTTGTCCCAAAGACCACATGAAGCTAGTGTTAAATAAAGATTATGCTTTGTTAGTTGATTTAACATTTTGGTTAGAACTTGACATGGACAACATTTTGCAAATGGGCATAGCGTTTTAAGATTAAATGAAGCAGCATTATCTGTTAAAAGCCTGTATCATTACCTTGCGCCTGTTTGGCTTTTTCTCAGGATGTCCCATTTTTCCTCTCACATCCCGCAGACATGCAGATTAGACTGATTGGCAACTTTAAACTGAGTCTGGTGTGGGTGTGCCCTCTTATAGAGAGTAAATATATGGTGACATCAATATTATGTTGATCTTTACAGTGTTATGAACTTGAGAGTTACAAAGCACAATAAGTCCCAAAATAGCTGAAAATGTTCACTAGATGGGAACACTGTCATACCCTGGCTGATCACAAAAAGGGAAACAAAGAATCTTTATAAATAAAAAGACATTTTACAGTAATGTCTGTAATAATGAAATCTCCTAAAGAGCACAAAAGGGAAAAGGAATTGCCACGAAAGGCAAGCAATATCCCAAACCAAGAATCCAAAGAACAGTTGGAAATAAGGTCAAAAACTAGTAACTCACAAAACGCACAATAAAAAATTATCATTAGAGAAACTCCCCACCACAAGTGCAGTCAGAATGAACTGCAAAGGACTCTACGTTTTTCTCAGCCTTTATAGAGCTAAGGCCAGTCCCTTAATGGTGATGGGGAATTGACCTCACATTTTGGGGAACAACCACAAAATACACAAAACATAAAAGAAGATACACAGATAGTAGAAACTAAATGACCAACAATATTAACATAAAAGAATCCAAAATGCATAAAAAGACACAGAAACAGCACTTGAACACCCTAGCCAGAGATGAACCATGGCAGAAATATAAAATATAGAAGAACAAATATATATATATTGTAAAAGGAAGAGACTTGACACACGTAAAAAAAGATTGGGGCAGCCACCCGTATAATATTCCTAGCTGCAAAGGATTTAGCTTTATGCAACAATGAAGTTGACTGTCGAGAGTCCAAGACTGAACTGCCGAAGGTTGTGAGAAATGGCGGTTTTAAATGGTCAGACAGGAAGTGATGTTTTAGGCACCGGAACCGGAAGTGACATTCCTCTAGGCGCCGGAACTGGAAGGGACGCTCTTGTTTCAGAAAGGTTTTCCCGCGGCCGGTCTGCAAAGATAGTAGGTGAAGGTTTAATGCACTCTGCCCCCCTGGCCTGCCGTGGAATTACCTTTACTTGGTCCACACAACGTCCTCCTATGCGCACGTGTGTGACAATATATATATATATATATATATATATATATATTTTTAAATATATCAGAACATTATGTCTTATAATATACTGTAATATATACAAACTTTCAAAATATATAACCTGTGGCCATTTAGGTTAGCCTTGCAAAATACAGCACAAAAATATATTTAAAATGCTTAATTCTAACCATAAAATTGAAACTTCAGTCTTTGCTGATGTAAAAGTTGAAGTCAAAATAAATCATGTCACACATTTTTTCACACTTAATAAGACCTTGAAACCAAAAACATTAAAGAGATCTTTCCATTTATAGCATGATATGGTTTAAAATGTTAAAAAATTTTTTTAGCATTCTAAGTATACAATCGGTTGACAGAATTTCATTGAAATGATAATTTATACGATGATCTGCAAATGTAAATTCCTTTGGTGAAGTGTCCTCATTTAAAGTCTCCAAGAGCAGACATGTATTGTAAACTATGCACATTCCATTCAAAGTGGAATTTTCATTTTAGAATATGACAATGGGGGTTGATGTAAAAATAAGCTTGAAAATACAGAACAATGTATTGCTTTCTGTGTTTTACCTGAGGTTTAACAGCACACAGACTGTTTTTTTTTAATTAAAGTACTCTATGTTGTTTTGCAGATTGCACTTAAGTAGAAAGAAAAAATTTGTTCACTGAGCAACTATCCTAAAATATTGGGTATGGACTCCTTTTGCTCTGAAAACAGCTTCAGTTCTTCATGGCATGGATTCCAAAGATGTTGGAACCATTCCTTTGAAATTCTGGTCCTTGTTAATATCATGCAGTTTCTGCAGACTGCAAATCTCCTATTCCAGTACATTCCAAAGGTGTTCAGATCCAGTGACTGGGAAGGCCAGTGAAAAACACTGAACTCTTTGTCATGTCCGTGAAGCGAGTTTCAGAGGACTTTTACTTTGTGACACGGTGTGTTATCATGCTGGATGTCAGTTAGTCAGTCAGTCTTTTTAGCCCTAGCGGTGCGCCTCTTAAGGTTGTACACCAGCCTTGCTGACACAGTGGCTGCCAAGACAGATGCATCTTTGCAGGACACACTCCATTGTGGTCAGTTTCTGCGTAGCTGTAATCAAGTCACTGATAGTTAGCCAAGTATGTTTCACTTCTGCTTTTTGGATGCTGTTCACTGCACCTTCCAATCTGATGGTTGGTATATTTGGGGCAAACGGTTGGGCTTTTGTGATGGGTCTGTTCTCACCATGTGGCCAAATTACCTCTGCTAAGATTGTTTGATGACTTTTTCCTGATGGTGGTATCTCTGTTGAATGGTCTCATTGTGCCAGCATTCAGCCGGGCGAGGCCCCTGGATTATGTGGAGGCATCTCATGTGGAATGTTTCCTGGGCTTGGAAGTTCCCCACTAGCAAGGTCCAGTTCTTGGATGCATAGAGTAGGATCGGGATGATGGCAGCATTGAATGCTCCCATTTCAGTCTAGTAAAAGGAGTAACACATAACAAAAAAGTATCAAAAATAAAACAAGTGAGTTGGCATTAAATGTTGAGGAGCATAATTCTGATATTGTAACAATAACACAAACCTGGCTAAATAACAATCATGGGGATGAGTGTAACATAGATGGATACACATTTTTTACAAAGGATAAACAGAACAGAAAAAGGATGTTGGGTTGCTGTTTATGTCAAATAGAATTTAAACACAAGTCCTCTTCAGTTGGACGATGAGCCCCATCTTAGTGAGGACATGTGGCTTCACCTGGAAAGCATTAGGAAAAGAGGTCTTATTTTAGCAGTGTGTTATAGATCACCCAATGCAGACAGTGATTTCAACGCACATCTTTTAGTAAAATTAAAAAGGAAAGTTTACAGGGAATTATTATAGTAATGGGGGACTTTAACTATCTGAATATTAACTGGGATAACTTTGCAGATGGAGGAGCAAAAGAGCAGGAGGTTTTAAAAGTAGTGACTGTTTTTAACTCAGTATGTCAAAGCACCAATGGGTACAAAAGGGTGTCGCCTGTCTAGATTTATTTTAGGGGGGCTAAAAGACAGTTTGAAAGGAATATAGCAAATAAGGTGAAAGACAGCCCAAAGAGACTCTTTCAGTATTTTAGTAGTAAAAGAACAGTCAAGAAGGAGGTGAAGGACATCAAAAATAGTAAACGGGAATTAAAAGATACAGACAATGAAATAGCGGATGCTCTAAATACGTATTTTTCTGAGGTCTTCACAAATGAGGAAGTAAATCACCTCTCAGAGGTAAATGGAACTACTAATGAAGGTACTGATGGATTTGGTATTGTAGCGGCAGAAGTACTGCTCAGATTAAATAGGCTGAAATTAAACAAATCTCCAGGATTTACCCTTGAGTTCTTAAGGAGGCTAGTGAGCACAAATATAAACCCTTGACACATTTTTAGGAAGTCACTGCACACTGGAGAGATTCCTAATGACTGGAAAATGGCAAATATTATCCCATTATATCCAAACTTTCAAAAAGCATTTGATAAGGTGCCACATGAGAGGTTGGACATCAAACTAAAAGAAGTGGGAGTTCAGGGTGATGTTTTTAGATGGGTGCAGAATTGGCTCAGACACAGGAAGCAGAGGGTGATGGTGCGAGGAACCTCCTCAGAACTGGCCGATGTTAAGAGTGGTGTTCCACAGGGGTCAGTGCTAGGGCCGCTGCTATTTTTAATATATATAAATGATTTAGATAGGAATATAAGTAACAAGCTAGTTAAGTTTGCAGATGATACCAAGATAGGTGGATTAGCAGATAAGATGGAATCCATTAACTCATTACATAGGGACTTGGATAGCATACAGGCTTGGGCAGATTTGTGGCAAATGAAATTTAATGTCAGTAAATGTAAAGTATTACACATAGGAAGTAAAAATGTTAGGTTTGAATACAAAATGGGCGATCGGAAAATCAAGAGTACACCTTATGGGAAGGATTTAGGAGTCATAGTGGACTCTACTATGCTATCGACTTCCCAACAGTGTTCAGAAGCCATTAAGAAGGCTAACAGAATGTCAGGTTATATAACACGATGTGTGGAGTGCAAGTCACAGGAGGTTATGCTCAAGCTTTATAATCCACTGGTGAGGCCTCATCTGGAGTACTGTGTGTAGTTTTGATCTCCAGGCTACAAAAAGGACATAGCAGCGCTAGAAAAGGTCCAGAGAAGAGCAACTAGGTTGATTCCAGGTCTACAGGGGATGAATTATGAGGAAAGATTAAACAGGTTGAGCCTTTCCGGTTTAAGCAAAAGAAGATTAAGGGGAGACATGACTGACGTGTTTAAAATTGTGAAGGGAATTAGTGGATTAAGACTGTTACTTTAAAATGTGCTCTTCAAGAACACAGAGACACAGCTGGAAACTTGTTAAGGGTAAATTTTGCACAAGCATTAGGATGTTTTTCTTTACACAGAGACCCATAGACACTTGGAATAAACTAACTAGTAGCGTGGTGGGCAGTACGACTTTAGGGACTTTCAAAACCTGACTTCATGTTTTTTTAGAAACATTAAGTGGGTAGGACTGGTGAGCTTTGTTGGGTTGAATGGCCTGTTCTCATTTAAATCGTTCTAATGTTTGAATGTTTAAATGATGGCTAACAGTTTGCTTTTTCCAAAGACACCACTGTAGACTGGCAAAGGCCAACTGGGCACTGCCAATTCTGGCCACAACATCAGCTGAGGCAGCGATTTTGGATGTAGAAATGATGATACTGAGTCATTTGATCACATTCACTGACCCCTACTCTCTTTTCTGTTTCCTTTTCCGGTTTCTTTGTGGTGGTGGCCTGCGCCACCTCCACCTACTCAAAGCTTCATGATGCTCCAACAACGATGGATGGATTAAAAGGCAGAAGTCTACGTGACCATCATCATCATCAAGTCCTTCCGTGAGAACCCTAAATCCAAAGAGGACTGTTTCATTTATGTTAGGTAGAATGCCCAGAGGGGACTGGGCGGTCTCATGGTCTGGAATCCCCACAGATTTTATTTTTTTCTCCAGCCGTCTGGAGTTTTTTTTTGTTTTTTCTGTCCCCCTGGCCATTGGACCTTACTCTTATTCGATGTTAATTAATGTTGATTTATTTTGTTTTCCTATTGTGTCTTTTATTTTTCTATTCTTTATTATGTGAAACACTTTGAGCTACTGTTTGTATGAAAATGTGCTATATAAATAAGTGTTGTTGTTGTTGTTGTACTAATTCCCTATTTAGTTATAAAATTTATACTTGCATTTTACTGGTGGACTTGTCACAGCATTCTGCTCTTGCATTTAGTGAAGAGTGCTATACAAAAATAAACTGAATTGAAAAAACCAACAGATAAAATGAATGTGGGCTAAACTAAATAGAAGAAGCGAACACTCACATTTCATTAAGGTGTGTTTATAGGAGATGTTTGTATTTTACATAATTGTATGGTATTTTATACCAGTATGTTACATTTAAATTGGACTCAACTTTTCTAGTATGCTCTTTAATTTGTTTTTTACATGAAGAAACAAAACTGCTGTGCTTATTCCCATTTCTGAAGGCTACAGTGTTCGCTTGACTCTCTGTAATACTAAAGGCTGTACTGACTGTACTGTTTTTATTTCAATTTTATGCAAAAAGAAAATTCATGAGAGCTGCACCAGCAATTCAATTTGCTGAATCTGGATTTTCTTTTTGTATTTTTAAAAAAAGCTTTCTAAATAAGTTTTTTTTTTATTTCTCAGATCAATTACTTGCATGACTAATTTTCTAATAATAGCTAATACAGTCAATCTGTCAAAAGCAGGTAAAGCTCTTGTCACCACCACCACCCCCTAAATATAAGAAGAGAAAATGATCCTCAGTACCAAACTGATTCTTTAGGAATGACAGCAATTTTCTAGATAAATGGCTTTGAATTGATTTTGCAGAGACAAATTCACTATTATTGTATAATTAGACAATAAGAAAATAAAAATGAATGTGGGTTAACAAAGCTCAAGCAATAACTGCTGATTTGTGCAATGCAGGAGTCTTTTGGAGAGCACTAGCACACACTATCTGCTTTCTCTGCAGTCTACTCCAGTGTGGCCAAAGTGAAACAATGAGAACGGAAAGCACAGGCATTTGTCTCTCAGCAGAGGAAATGGCAGAGACATCAATATATGTCAACTGCATTTATAAGCCTCATGTAAGACAAAAGTTGGTACTGTGGTGACATCTTGGATCAGTCAGTCTCTGTTGCATATAGCACCTTTCAACTGAAAAATCTAGATCTTTAAAATATTTTAGTAAAAAAACAACACGATGACTAGGCCGTATTAGCTGTAAAATCATTGCAAGTGTGGGACTCGCCAAGTTTGCTATCGATTGGCCGACTCTTGTTCCCTGTGCTTAACACACACATATCAAGGCTCACACGCACACACGCGAACCCTGTCCACTTGAGGCACTGATTGTGAGTGATGCATGCACAGCCTATCACTCCTCGTTGCTCCACATAGGGACTAACTAGCTTTGCTTTTATGCCCAAGAATAACCAAGACCAAGGGTCTCCAATTCCAGACCCAAAGTGCTACTGCAGCTGCAGGTTTTCATTCTTCATTTTCATTAATTTGCTTTTGCTTCATTTTAATTGCCTTTTTTAAGATTTAGTATTTTGAATTGCTTCATTTTTCCTTAAGCAGCACTGAAACAGAAATGTAATGTGAAATGAGCAAACGGATGACCAGCTAAGTTGGGGCTTCAGACTTCAACCAGTTTCACTCCACCCAGTTTCATAATTAGAACCTGATTCTTGTTGTTAATTAAACCCGTTATTTAAGCACATGGCTTATTGGTGATCTCATTGTGCCACAGCAGACATTTCCAAAATGGTTGACTTTCTTTAATCTAAAAACACCATCAATATATTTTGTGGACTAGAGGAGATCGACATTACTGAGACCTTCTCCTTTCTCTGTTTCCAGATATTGTATGATGGACACAGGTGAACTAGTCATGTGTTGGTTGATTTTCTATCTCATTATTGTTTGGCTGCTAATTAAGGAAAAATAGGCTACAAATAGAAAGTCTTAAATAGAAAATCGAACAAAATTAAGGCAAAAGAAGCTAATTATCAGCAATAGCATGGTTAGAATTAAAACCTATAGCCATGGTAGCACTCCAGGACGAGTTAGAGACCCCTGGCCTAGACAGATGCAGGCTAATACACCTTGGCTAATGCCACGGGCCAACCAATGATGCATTACTCCCAACTGTGCTGCTCTCTATTGGAGGCGTCCCCTCTCAGCCTGTTAAACCCATGAGAAGGAAAGAGTCATCTCCCTATACAACTTGTTGTGAGCTGGAGGGCTGTTCGCTCCCCAAAAAAAGACAGATGCCCCTGGGAAAACCACAGCCCCTGAAACACCGACTACCCTAACATTGCTCCTTACCCTTGTGCTATAATGCGTAATACAAGCCTCGCGCGGTACGCCACCAACTTAAAAGCCTTGCGCAGCGCCTGTCAGTTTTGGTATTGATTGGTTTTGCTTTCTCTCTCTCTCAGACTGCTTCTGCTCCTGACGCGTATTCATTTGAAGAAGAAGAAGAAACTTACGCTACCTTTTAATTGATAAACAAAACTGTCATCTCTGTCAAGGAGCAAGTTTGAAGAGACAAATGTTTGTTTGCAGTGTTTGAATAAAAATCCTTCCTCTTTCCACGACCTTGTGTGTCTCTGTGCAAATCTGTGACCCAAGCGTGACATTGTCCTGTATTAACTTTATTACTTTATTGACGCAAGATGTACGCACAAGGTATAGAATTTAAAAGGAAAGCAAAAATTAGTACAGTAGAATAATAGCAGTAGAAAAATATAAATGAAATAAATGGCAGAAAATGTAAATTAATAGTGAGTAATAACAAAGTCTACATGTAAACTCTAATAAAAACACACCCTTGCTTAAAAGTCAAAAACCTGAAATAATACCTCTCTATTATAAAAAAAAATCCTGGAAGAGAAAGACAAGATCTTCATATTAAGGTCATGGAAGACACTTGGAAGACCCACAAGATGAAAGAGATTGGCCACGGAGCGTCTCGCGGGGACCTTAAGCATGAGACTTTGTGCAAAGAGATTGACCCAGGACCATCTCGTAGGGACGTAGAACATGAGACTCTTGCAAGACACGCCCTACTTACAACCAATATCAAATAAGACCACGGGCAGCAAAACACCCAGTCGTGTAAAGGCTGCACACACAGATCCAGGGCTCTCCGCGCATATACAGCGTATAAGGACAATATATTATAAATGAAATGTAGACGACTAAGAGAAGAAGAAAGCAGTGCGGAGAAAACAGACTCAAAAGTGTGGGAGAGAAAAAAGAATAATCTAGGTGCAAATTCAGAAAATAAAGAAAGTAATTATCAGCCTGGAACAAGTGGAATTAAAAAAATTATGTCCAATCGGATGAATTAAAGGACAAAGAGTAAAAGACAAAGTAGGACTTCATAAAGACGTTCACAAACGTTGGCACTATACACATGCAGAGCAGGTTAGAGATTATGAAAGCAGTGGAATTCAAAAGGCTCAAAAAAATACGTTGGCGCAATACACATGTGGAGAAAGTTAAAGTATATGAAAGTAGGAAAATTAGAAGGTAAAAAAAAAAGAACGTAAAGATCGCAGCAGTGCAAACAAATGGAAATTATTACTCGAAAAAGGGAAAATAATCACCACAGAGCAGGTGTCATTGGATAAAAAGCAGGACAAAGCGAGGTCAGAAATAAAAGACAGCAGAAAACAAAGTAAAACGTCATAAAGAGGTTAAAAAAGAAGGGGGCCAAACACATGCAGAGCTGGTTAGAGATAATGAAAACTGGAATTCAAAAGACTAAAAAAAAACGTAGGTATGAAACACATGCAGAGCAAGATACAGAATATGAAAGCAGAAAAATATGACAGTGTCAAAACAAAGAAAGTAAACATCGCATTAGCACAAACAAAGAGAAATTATTACTCAGAAAAATAACAAAAAGGCGAATAGAGATCGAATATATGGACATAGGTGATATGTCAGACGTATGTAAATATTGTAAGGCTTTGAAGTTTAAGTCAGAGAATTTCAAAAACGTGGTTTATCTCACATGCATTTTTTGGTTACTTTGCAAAAAAAATGATTAACTGCTGATGATGTAGATCGTTTTGTCTGTGCTGAAATTCCAAACAGAGAAACCTATCCTGAATTATGGTGTAAAGTCATTAAACACAAGTCTCACTGACCTCATTTAAAAGATTCAGCATATTGGGATTTGAAAGATTCCAAATATTGTTTTTACAGAAGTTCTGAAATAAAAGTGAAACTAATGAAACAGCAACAATTCAAAGAAGAAAAAATTCTTAAAAGTATGTATCTGGAAAACCAAACACGGGGGTTGGCGAGCAAAGTGAGCAGGGGTCAAAACCCCCTAGTTTTTCAAAAAGATATGAAAACTGAAGAGTAGCAAACATATGTGTCAGAGGAAGACTGTTGTCTTGGCTGTTTTTTAGATTTAGCAGTTGGCCTGATGCATGGATGGTGTCTTCAATATCCAGATGAACAGAGTCTCTCTAATAGAATTGAGTCTCTCTCTCTCTCACACTCACTTTCAGGCAGTCTTTCTTTGATACCAAAAACACCACATTGGGTTCTGGACATCATGATGATACACTTAGTTGGTGAACTACTCTGATGATGGACAGTTTGTTCCAGATCATGAAACTATGTGGACAACATCTTTTTTTGAAACATCTTTGGGGCTCCAGCCTGGTAAAAAAAAATCCACTCCAAGCTGAGAGGAGGTTCTGTCACTAGCACAATATCCCTTTACACTCGTAGATCAGAAGGATGTCAGCTGGAAGATATATGACTTCACTTCCGCACCAACCCAGGAAGACCTGCTCCCTCTGGGAAAATATATATGTAAATATATATATATAAAACCCTGAAGAGCAGAGGAAGAGGAATTTTTTTATGACCTGCAACTGAGGTAGACAGAGCACCGGCTCAGACGTGACATTTCTTTGAACTAATTTGATTATGGCAGATACTGCTTTTTTGCACTGTTGTGTGCTCTTTACTTTAACAACTTCATATTCCACAATCCTGGCACAGAGGGTTTTCATCAAGCACAAACACAAATATCGATAGAGTTTCTTTGCACACTTTTGTCGATTTTCATAAAGTGTTCAAATCAGTTGATTGAGCTGCCCCCTAGGGACATCCTGAGACTTTGCGGGATCCTCTCAAGATTGCTGGATATCATGGCCGGCCTGTACACTGGTACTGTGAGCTGATTCTGGAGTTCATCAGGGGTGGGTTCTTGCTCCTGCACTGTTCAATGCTTGCATGAACTGGGTGTTGGGCAAGGTCATGGGGTTCAGTGGCTGCAGGGCATCAGTTGTTGAAGAAAGAGTCAATGATCTTGACTTTGCCAATGATGCTGTGATCTTCCTGGAGTCAATGGAGGCTCTGATTGGGGCTCTTGAGAGACTGAGTAAGAGTTTGAGTGTCTGGGCTAGCGTGTATCTTGGATAAAAACCAATAATCAATAATGACCTCTTGGGCACAGCCATGAGCAGTGTGTGTGTCTGCGGAAAAAATGTCAATCTTGTCAAGACGCTTACTTGACTCAGCAACGACATTCATGTCTCTGGTGACTCTTCCTATGAGGTCAGTAGACAGATTGGGAGAGCATGGGGGTCCATAAGGTTGCTGGAAAGAGGTGTGTGCCATTTCCAATATCTCTACAAATGGACGAATGTCCAAGTTTTTAGAGCCCTGGTGCTCCCTGTTTTGCTATATGGTTGCAAGACATGGACTCCTTCTGATGTGTCCCAGTGCATGCTCCCCAACCTAACCAACCTGACATAATCCAATTCTTTTAAGAAAAGAAAGATATATATATATATATATATATATTGTCCTAAGAAACAGACGCAAGAGTCATAAAAAGGCTAGGGGCAGCCACCCATATAATATTTCCTGGCTGCAAAAGGATAAATTGAACAGAGTCCTAAACAGAACTGATCAGTTAGGTAAAATATGGTGGCTTTAAAGGTCAGAAAAGGAAGTGAAGTCATCCAGGGCGGAAGTGGAATGGTCCTCTTCCATAGGTTCGGACCCAGACATGATGTCATTAAAAGGGCCGGAACTGGAAGGCTCTTTGTACATGGGTTCTACACTGGAAGTGACATTATCAGCAGGGCAAGAAACGGAAGTAATGTCATCAGGGCCAGACAGATTTTCCCATGAATGGTCTGCAGGAAAGCGAAAAAAAGGTCAGCGCACTCCGCCACCCCCTGGTGTGGCATGGAATTTCACTCATTTCACTCATATCTCAATCACTGAGTCACTTAAGGTGCTCCTCCTCCAACTGTAGAAATATGCAGAGTTTTTGATTTGACATTCTCTTTAAATGAAAGCATTAGCTAAGTGAGTAGAGCGCCTGCAGATATATCACGATCTAAGAGATGCTGAAAATGCTACTGTGGCCTTCTGTGGTATTTGAAATCTGTTAAAATGTTTTGCAAAAAGCAACACAATAATTGGGCCCATGTTAGACTTTAATCGTCAGCAAAGTTACAGATATTTGAAACAATCACAAATGTACCAGGATCAATGCAAAATGTAAATGTCTTGTTAAATGCACAAGAACACAAACCTTGAAGAGTGGCCAAAGGCACATGTAAAATTTTGTGAAATTCAGATGAAAGTAAAAGTAAGGGAGAGTAGCTTCCCCTAATGGGCATCTATTTTATTTTATTTCTGGCTGCCTTTATTAACTAAACTAGGGCAACAGATGATTTATGGATCAGCACTCCTTCCATTCTGAAAGATGCTTTTCTAACACTGACTTCCCTCCTACTTCTTCTATGACGAAAGGTGCTTGGTAATGACATGTTTGTCACCCGTCTCTGCTGTATAATTAATGCGTTAATTGTGGCCATTGATCAAACTGCAGCACACTGTATGCAAGGGGCCATTTGTATCAAACCTCCTGCTGGCCCACTCCAGCATTACAGATCGCCAGTATCCGAGCATCTAATAATTAACTTACATTAGCATGTCAAAGCCGAGCTTTCACCCTTTATTATCCTCTGGGGGGCGCTCTGCTGTGTTGCAGCGCTTCCTGTGTAAATTTAAACAGTAGGCCTGTTAAGTGATGCAATGATGACAGGTGATGTGGTGACAAAGGTATTTTCAATGGGATATACTGAGTGGCCTTAACTCTCAGCACTGCTCAGTCTCCAAACTGGTGCTCAGAACGCCACATTTGTGTGACGTCCATTGATTGACACGCTTATATGGTAGTTTCCCCCTCCTGTTCAGCAGCTGGGCCATTACTGGAACTCTTTTGTTTATGCCATGTCATCGTGTCATTTCCCTGGTGTCCCTAATGTGCCATCCCCTTAACACATAATTTGGCTGGGAAACACAAATTTTTGAGCAACAGATGTGCTGTTTAATTCCTAGTTAAAGCAAAATAAATATATCAAGGGATAACTCATTTGTTCGTTTTTGACCCCTCTTATTCTATTACTGAATAATGAGGGCTGAAGTCTTTTCCTTGAAGTATTGGGTTATGGATACACCCACAATTGGGTGGCCAAAAAATGACCCTGCATGTCAGTGCGAAGTGGGATTAAACAAAGAGAGAAAGTTGAAGCTCTACACGGAGAATGGCTAGTCTTGGATTTAAGCAAAGGTCTCTGAACCACTATGATACCCCTAGAGTGGCAACAACTGCATGAAGTTCATTTTTAGTAATATTTTTCATCATCTATCTCTTGGTCTTGTGCAGTACTCTTCAATACAAATCACAGAATCAGTTTTGGCCTGCTGAATACAGTGCTTAAATACAACAGAAAGCTGTTATGTTCTTAGATGCCATTATTGTATTGTAACACCTCAGTCTTACCAATAATCTGAGCCTTTCATGTCAAGTTGCACAGGTGCTTGGATTAAAGATTAATAGTCAGGGATAGCAAGTGCAGTCTGTATGGTTATTTAAAGAGGATCAGGGAGACGGGTGACCCAGGAGAAGAAGGAGCAAGAATCAAGATGGGCAAGAAGTCAGAGCACAAAGCAGATACTGGCCCCACAAGAGATATGGAAACTGGAATGGCTAGAAATTGGACCTATGAAGAGCTCAAAATGGTAGTTCAGCATTAGGACTCACCACTACCCGGTGGTAAATGTCCTGTCAAATGCTGTTGTGAAGGCTAAGAAACAACAGTGCGCTCAAGAATAATGCAGAATGGGAATGGCAAAAGTACAATGAACAACATAATAAAATAGGCACTCATTTTAAAATAGGCGCTATATGCTTGTGTGGTGCCAAACATGCAGACATGTATTTGTTACCCATTTCAACCTCAAATTATCTTTTTTTTTTCATAGCTCATATTACCTCCTTGTGCAGCAATCACCCACCAGTTCATTCATGTTGCATTTTGAAATATCCACATAAACATTACATTCCAGCAGCTTAAAGAAATAAGCATAACACTCCCCGATATCTGAAAAACAAAAATACACCACTGTGTGAGAGGATATTGTCTCTAAAGTGTGGCAGATGTGGCCGCGTTTTGATAGACCAGCTGTCTCTGTCGATATCCTGGCAATCTATCATCACTGGGGTAATGGTAATGAGTCCAGAAATGAAGAACAAGACAAAATAGAAACAGAAGGAAAAGAAAACAAACCAGGTAAAGGTGAATACATACAGTATAACACGCTAGGGGAATGACTGGCACACCTTCATGTACAATCCTTTACCAGAAAGACAGATGGTCCAGGTGGGTGAGTTTTCACCCAGACGCATATAGCATGCCGTTTCAGTGGGTTGTGTAGCATGAAATTTTCATGTCCTGCTTAGTGAGTTTATGGTCTTGATGTTGAATTATCTACTCTAAAACTCTTTATTTCCTCTCAGTTTTACCTTTGCATATGTGGTAGTATGTCTAGAATCATCACGTTGCTGCATGACCTGCTCCTACGTCGCTATCGGATGATTAAGAGATGGCCTGACATTTCCTGCAGAGATTTGTAGTGGTTTCAGTATTGAGCAGTTGTTTACGTGGAAAGACATCAACACATCAAAAAGCCATAATCTTAAACTCTTGATTTACTGCTGCTGTCAGGCTCTTGCAGTATTTGCTTATTCCAGTTACTACGGGTCTCAAGAAACCCGAAAACTTCCACTTTTAACTCATCTCCTTTTGAATATTGTTCCAGAAGTCATGAGAGTCATGTAAGTGCAGAGTTAGGTGAACTGTGATGAGCATCAATGTTTAGATAGACAGACAGACAGACAGACAGACAGATACTGCAAATAATACTTTGTGAGTGTTCTACCATTTGATGTTAGGAGGCCAAAAGAAGGTGGAACATAATATCATCAAAACTGACAAGACAAAAGAAAAATTCACCAAAATGCAATATAAAAAAGCTAGAATCCATAATGAGGGATCAAAGCGCAAAGTTGTTAACCTGAAAAACTATGAATTTTCACGGAAAAGGATTGATTTGTTCATTTAAGAAATATCCATATAGATGAACACTGCTCCCCAATTCACACCACCCTAAAAACATTGCATTAATAATCTCACATCGCAGTAACAAATGCCACAAAATGGTGAGTTCACAGGTAAGACAAGACAGCCTTGAAATGAATAACACAAAACTAAAAACGTAACACGCTTTCTGATCTTAAAAAATCATCAGAAATTTACATAATACTGCCAGGAAAAAGTATTTAATGTGCATCAAAATTAATAATTATGACAGTACAGTACTGTATGACTTTTGTATGTGATATGAATTGGACTGACTAATCCATGCATGGCAGTTACCCTTTGGAAGTCTATTATCCCCAGTCTTGTCAATTTCATGAGTTGATGTGGTTTAGCAGAGCTTCAGGCCTTAGATGGGATTTTTTCAAACCTTTTCAGAAAGGGAATATCCAAACTTTACTTCAGTTATTACTTATGCTTATTTTCAGAAATAAAACAGGTATAAATGACTAGAATGATTCTGAAAATACTTTAAAAATATGTTCTTTAAAAGAGTGTCTTTGACAGGTATATTAAGTAAGATCTTGCTTCAGACGAAAACAGACAACTGATAAATTTCCATGGTCTGGTTAGTTCTCAGTGTGGTTACTTTTAGCTAACTATTAGAAACATGTTGACTTACAAAGTCTGAAGCCCGTTTCACATTTTCTTACAAGCATATACACACTGGCTAGTTTTTCTTAGCTTAAATGTTTACATAACACTCTTTTAATATTTACTTTTACATTTGTCTTCCCAGAATTTGTCAGTTTATTTGCATGCATTTCAAACTCTTATCCTATCTTCTGAAAAATCAATAGGAGTCATTTGTCACGTGTCTGCCGGCTAGCTTCCTGTTCAAATTCTCAATAATTAAAAGTAATGCTAGCTTTCCCTTATGAGCTCTATAGCATAGTTACTGACTTACACTAAGTCCACACTACTACGTTTTAATTTGAAACAAAAACCATCTCCATCTACACTACAGTTTTCACATTGATTAAAAAAGTATCTCTGTCCACATTCAAATGCACAAATGTTGTAAATCTTTGCCTACACTGGGCCTGCAAGCATCAGTTGAAAACATCTTAAAGGGACTGTGTGGTGAAAAATTTAGAGCCCCATATAAGTTGAATTCCCTTGTGCTTTATGCTCCTTCATGAATCGGCATGCCGTGACTCTGATTGTGCATTAACAGCATAGAATAAGAAAGAAATTCTTTAAGAAGCCACAACGAATTGCCACCATGTCACATAGATGCATTGATTACAGGTGAAAGTAACAGTCTCCATTAATTAAACACACCACAAATGTAAAGGGACACCTAAAAATGATAAACGTGAACATCTCTATGTTCATTCACAAGAGAACTGATTATAATCCGTCCACAGGAACTGCAATGCATTTGTAAAACTAACTCAATAAAGGAAATAAAAAAGCAAACAAAAAAATCAATGTGTGTGTATATCTCACTGCATTGTGCTTTCATGTCTTTATTCTGTATTCTGTATGTGCTGGGCTGCATTCTCCACCCATCCACTTCTTTAAGTGCATTGGTATTAAATTTGCTGTGAACAGCTCCTCTCCTTATTGAATGGATCAATTCTAAGTGGTAATCATTGATAAGTGGTTGTCAGCAGAGTCATTTACAATCTTATTTTCAATGGGCTCTATATTTTTTTACTACAAAAGGATTTAGCATAAAACAACAGCAATCGGTAAATTATTTACCTTTTGTGCATGTATGCAGCATTCAAACTGTACAACACACAATTTAGATGCATTCAATTAAGGAACAAAAGAAGTGCCATGGATAGCAACTTGGCTATGTCCGCCTTATTGGAATATTGGAATGTGTCCACCATATTGGAAATGGAATATAAATGGTAACCAATCAGGGAATAAGATGTAATGACCAGGATCCAATCAGGGAGAGTCATTATAATCAGCACAAACCAATCAGAACGTGTTTACAAAAATCTTTGTTTTCACCTGTCCACACTAAAAGCCCGTGCTGTCATTTTCAAAAATCTCCGGCTCTGGAAAGCGTTTTCAACAGAATTCATTTTTGTCAGTTGAAAGTGCTGGTGTAATGTGGATGAAAGGGTGAAAAAGGAGACACGTCTGTAGTTTTAAATGAAAATATACCAATGCTGACGTGGCCTTAGTCACATAGTTTATTCACATAACTACTACCGCTAAACAATCCTAAAATAAAAGCACAAAAATAAAAAAAAACACAAATTAATTGTATTTACCAAACTATACATTTTTTATCTGTGTTTCAAAGACTGACTAAGCTGACTGAGAGGTTTGAGTTATGAGGAGAGATATTAAGAGGTGACATGACTGAATTGTTTCAAATTATAAAGAGAATTAGTAGAGTATATCCCATAAATAATTTTTTCAACAAGAAACACAGAGAAACACTTGGTAGCGTAAGGGTAAATTTTATTCAAACATCAGAAATGTTTTCTTCACCAAGAGACCCATAAACATATGAAATAAATGACCAAGTAGTGTGGTAGAGAGAAGAACTTAGGGACCTTCAAAAATCTTCCTGATATTATTCTGCAAGCATTAAATGAATAACGATTGATGAGATATGTTGGACAGAATGGCCTGTTCTTGTCATAATGGTGTGGATGTTCTAATGAAATATACCATTAAAAGCGGAGAGCTTGGAGAGAGTTGATTCCAATCAATGCCTGTGCCGCAAATTGCGGCTGCAGTGGCTTCTTAAATGCATCCTCAGGTGACTGCTGCAGTTGGAAGTGAGCCTGAGGAATATGTGATAAATGAGGGCTCAATAAGAAAGGAGAGCAGAGGAAAATAAGGAATGGGGCAAGTCCCCAATTAAACCCTAACGCTGCTAAACAAATGTTCTTCCTAATTACCTTTTTTAGATTTTCTAATAATTATAATAATGATAAAATAATGATGATTACATTCCTAAAGAGATCTCTGATGAATAATTTTATGAACAGGCTGAGTACTAGAGGGAGCTGCCCCCCCATTCCTCGTTCTAACTCGGGAATTTAACACTAGATGTAAAATGCAGTAATAGCTGTTATTTTAGGGCAGACCTGACCCACCAGGGCAGGGTTTAACTACAACTTGCTCTTTTTTCTTCCAGCCAAAATGAAGCATTCATCATTCACGAGATCCGACCTTTCTGCTCCTCCAAGGCAGAATTCATTTGCAATTACAGTTCAAGTCACTTGAAGGGGCTTTTTAAATTTATCACATCATCTCAAGTGCTGCTAGAAATTGCAGGTTCATTGCTTTCACTGATGGAAGCAAGGATTTAAAGACCAGCAATTAGCTTTCTTCTAATGGGGACATCTTAGGATGGTATTATTGTCACATACTGTATTGGCACTGTTGTGGTGCATGCAACTCCCGTGAGGAAAGTCTCTTTAATTTTTAACCATACTTTTCGGCCATTTAGCTTGTGATGAAGAAAATAAGTAAAAACCAAACTGATTATTTAATGCTGAAGTGGACTGTGAAAATGAGCAGTAAATTACATTTGTGTTTCTACGTTCCCTGCTAATATGAATGATGCCCTCTCGGGAACGTCGGCTTCCTAAGCTGCTCACTTGGTTTGCAAATCAAGAGGCACATGGGGATCCCCCATTAATGGGAGCCCTCCTCCTCCACCACTAGTGTGATTTTGAAAAGCTCCAGAAATCTCACCATTTCAATACATTGCTTTGTCAAAAGTAGCCTAGTCTGGGAGCTAAGAAGTTAAACCTGGAGGGTGCAATTCAGTTTTAGCCAAATAAATTTATTCTGGTATATCACTCTTCACTGAGCACAGGCAGGCTTGGGGCATTTACACAAATTTACACTTAATGCGATTACGTTACACTGCTAAACCTTACAACTTGTGCATAAAAAAAACACCCATCGGTGCATAACATAACCACAACAGGATAAAGTCCCATTAGCATAAGAAATAAGACAATGGGGACGAGGACAATAAAAACTCTGGTTAAAGCATTTCAGGAGATAATTAACGTCTGGGATGTCCATGTTTGATTAAAGCAGGCAAAGCATCAATTGATAACCAACTAACTGCTCTCCTCATCCTGGTTAAGTTGAAATTTCAGAAACACGAGCTGTTAAGATGTCCCCTCTGCATGTAGCAGTTTTTAAATGCATTTTTGTTTTATCTAGTTTATATTTTTGGATAATGTTTCATATTACTTTTGTTTTAAATGTTTTTGTTATTTTTGTGACATCATCCCTGATGTCAAACCTTTCTGAAAACACGTTTCACTTGGTCATCATAGGTCAAATTTCTCCATTTAAAATTAAATCTAAAACACAATTAATTATGTAGAAAGTGAAGGGGTCTAAGTATTTCCTGAATACACTATATGTGTTAATAGCAGATTCTCGTTTCTGCTTAACCACTAAACTTTTTTTAGATCTTGTTTTAGGAATTTTAGAGAATCCTGTGGTCACATTTATTTTAGCACTTCATACTTTTTTTAACAATGTTGAAATGTTCTCCCACCATGCCATTTTTTTTTGGTTGCTAGGCAAATTCAACAGGAAGTATGTAGAACAGTACATATCCAGGTCAAGAGTATAAAGGTCACGTCATGCACGAACCTTGTTGTTTGCCCCAATGAGATTTCTTAAAACAAAATATATATTTTTATGTATGTACATGTGCTTTTAATGCATGTGGTTAAGATAATAAAAATGAACTGAATACAAATCACTGTTGGGCAGAAAGTGTAAAATGTAAAACTTTTCCTAAAAAGCAGTGGAATGCAATTTTAATCTCATGATTCCCGGAGCAGTTCCGTTTCTGGACTCATTGAGTTCAGTGCTCCTATCTTTGAGTTCAGTGGGTTAATATCTGCCTTTGTATTTTTCTGTTTTGAAATGTGTGAGGGATGGCTGGGACCCTTGACCAGCCAGGACACCCTCAACATGGAAGACCAGGGTGAGACAGCATACCTGGGATGCTGTCTCCCCTAGACTGCTGGATGGCAGTTCTCTGGGTTGCAGCAACACCATGGTTTCCCATAGGCCATTGTGGGGAAATGGAGTTCCTGGACTCAGCCCTGTTGAGTTCTGTGGGTGCTGCTAGGAGTTGCTGTGAGGACTAATGAGCCCTACCTTGTTGGGCTCTCAGACTACAATTATGGGACAATGGATGTACTGCCTGCCTGTCACTGCTTGAAGAGACAGAGTCAGGAGGAAGGAGGACAATGCTTGCATGGAGGAGTGGAGACAGTGACTGAGACAGAGAATGAGAGACAGAGAAGACTAAGAGTTGTTCTGTGCTGCTTGTGCTTTATATTCTATTGTGGTTGTGGTGGGAAATGCTTATAAAGAAAGAGTTTCCCACAATAAACACTCTTTTGTTCATTTTATACATGTGTCCAAGCGTTTGTGTCAGGTGTTTGGGACCTGGAGTGGCCCCCTGGTGACCACACATGCGGTATCAATTTTATTCACCTCAGTTGCATCAAATGGTATATTCAGTAGTGTCTGTTGGGCTTTCTGCATGCAGGTTTAATTTATAAACTCCTGCTTAGCTTTGGACTAGTTGATCTACAGTGCTAACCTGTGTTAATGCACTCTGTAAATGAAGTTCTGTTTCCTCTTGTCTGGTGGATAGATAGATAGATAGATAGATAGATACTTTATTAATCCCAAGGGGAAATTCACATAATCCAGCAGCAGTATACTGATACAAAAACAATATTAAATTAAATAGTAATAAAAATGAAAAAATGAGAGAAAAAAAAAAAAAAAAGCAGACAATAACTTTGAATAATGTTAGCATTTACTCCCCCGGGTGGAATTGAAGAGTCGCATAGTGTGGGGGAGGAACGATCTCCTCAGTCTGTCAGTGAAGCAGGACAGTGACAAAAGTCTGTCACTGAAGCTACTCCTCTGCCTGGAAATGACACTGTTCAGTGGATGCAGTGGATTCTTCATGATTGACAGGAGTTTGCTTAATGCCCGTCGCTCTGCCACAGATGTTAAACTGTCCAACTTTACTCCTACAATAGAGCCTGCCTTCTTAACAAGTTTGTCCAGGCGTGAGGCATCTTTCGTCTTTATGCTGCCTCCCCAGCGCACCACCGTGTAGAAGAGGGCACTCGCCACAACCGTCTGGTAGAACATCTGTAGCATCTTATTGCAGATGTTGTATGACGCCAGCCTTCTAAGAAAGTATAATCGGATCTGACCTTTCTTACACAAAGCATCAGTATTGGCAGTCCAGTCCAATCTGTCATCCAACTGCACTCCCAGGTATTTATAGGTCTGCACCCTCTGTACACAGTCACCTCTGATGATCACGGGGTCCATGAGGGGCCTGGGCCTCCTAAAATCCACCACCAGCTCCTTGGTCTTGCTGGTGTTAAGGTGTAAGTGGTTTGAGTCGCACCATTTAACAAAGTCTTTGATTAGCTTCCTGTACTCCTCCTCTTGCCCACTCCTGATGCAGCCCACAATAGCAGTGTCATCAGCGAATTTTTGCACGTGGCAGGACTCCGAGTCAAATTGGAAGTCTGATGTATATAGATTGAACATGAAAGTACAGTCCCCTGCGGCGCTCATGTGTTGCTGACCACAATGTCAGACCTGCAGTTCCCAACACGCATATATTGAGGTCTGTCTGTAAGATAGTTCATGATTCATGCCATCAGGTGTGAGTCTACTCCCTTCTCAGTCAGCTTGTCTCTAAGGAGCAGAGGTTGGATGGTGTTGAAGGCGCTAGAGAAGTCCAAAAACATAATTCTTACAGCACCATTGCCTCTGTCCAAGTGGGAGAGGGATCTGTGTAGCATACATGTATGCACTCTCAGGCATTTCTGTTGTGAATTGAAAATACTGTTGTTTTTATTGTAACTGCTTATCTCTCCCTTTTCCCGTAAGACCCAATGACCCACTTCTAAATATGCTGGATTAGGGTAACATTTTCAGGGTTAAGACAAATAAGCAGCCATTTTATACCAAGTCGGACACACACACACACACACCTGTCCACACTCTCACTTCCACTTATATGGAACTGACAATTCATCTAACCTGCATGTCTTGAATCTCAACAGTTATTGGTAAACAAGATACAAAATCTACATGAACCATGGCCATGCATGAAATTTAATCCAGAACACTCAAGCAACAGTACTTCCCTTCATGAAAGCTGTGTACAAATGAAAGCTGTGTGACAAGCAGTATGCTCTAGGAGAATGAGACATGGCTGATGCAAGTGGAAAGTGGAAGGAATGATCAGATGGATGCCAAGAGTGTGTGATAGTAGGGGGCACTATCGCTCCCTTGAACCCTCAGGTACCACGCCAAACACCAGGTAAAAGTGCCATAATTCTTTTTATTATAATTATGTGCACCAAGCACCCTCCACTCTATTATACTAATTAAACACAATAATAATCAATAAACCAATCCTCCAACTCCCAGACACTTAGCCACACTTCCTCCCAGCTCAGCTCGCCGTCTGAGAGCTCCCACAGTCCTTTTATAGTACACGACCCGGAAGTGCTCCTTAACCTGCAGTCCATGTGACTTCCTAGCACTTCCGGGTCAAATCAAAAACTAATTCTTTCTTTGTCAGCCCGGAAGCACTTTATTCCTTCCGTCCTCGTGACCTGCAAGTACTTTCAGGCTATAGGAAAAGCCAATGTCTCTGTGTCTCCCTGCAGCGTCCCCTGGCGGCCCCGACGTTATCCAGCAGGGCTGTGTATTACAACTCCAAAGTCCATGATGTCGTGCTGGAATTCGGGGCATCTCCACATTGCAGGGAGGGCTCCATCTGGCGGCTTGGGGGTCTTGGCCGGGATAAACTGCCAGACATAGTCCACAAGTGTTATGGAACAGAAGGAAGAGAAATGCTAAATTAAGAGAAGATTTAGTGTGAAGGTGAAAGGTGTTATACTGAGGGACTAAGAGCATGTGGAACGAAAGGCAAAAGGGGGCCCAACGAGGTGGTGGTAGATGATATGAAAAGAATGGGCCTCAGTCTAAAGAGTATAGAGCACTGTGAGGAATAACATTTGGGGGCAACTGGCTAACCTGATTTAGCCTGAAAAATTGATAAATGATGAGTAACATTTGCAGTAAATAAAAAGCAACTGTAAATACAACTGAGGAATAAGACAGTATCATCCCTTATATAATACATTTTACAATATGTAGTATAAAAAACAATATTCAACAGTATACAATGTGGCATGTAAAGTGAAACATAAATTAACAAGTGTATTGGCTGCACGTTATCATGCAGTGCGCCATTACTGGTAAATTAGTAATCAGTCAGGGCAAATGCTTGAAGATATCTATGCCATATACCCTCATGGAGGAGAGTGTGATTTTTGTGAATGGTGGTTTTGGCCAGTGGGGGGCATGACTGAGACCCAAACCCAGACACAACTACACAAGGATAGTCCCATATTTAACCAAAGGTTATTTTTACGTTCAAACAGTACCTCCAATGGGCTTTTTATCCTCAGTAGTTCACAATCCAATCCCTTCTATTTTTCATTTTCTTTTTTCCTCCACTCTTCCCAGCTGAGTGTTGTCCAGCTTCTCTCCAAACTCTGATTCCCTGGGCCAAGTGGAGGGATTTCTTTTAACACCCAACCTGGAAGCACTTCCAGGCTGGTCACGACCATACCAATCCTTAGGCAGTCACTATCTGAAACCTTCTTGTGACGGCCCCCACAGAACCTGACATGGAAACTCCATGGGAGGTGAGGTTGTCCCGTCGGCGCTGTTGGGATGGCAGCCCCAGTGGAATTTTTGGTGCAGCATCTTTCCATTTCCATGCCCTGCCATGGAAGGGGAATATCACAGCTCCCTTGCTGGCTTTCCATTTTAATGTTGTCCTGACCAGACAAAGGAGCAGTGGTCCATCTTGGATATTGGGTTGCCCTTCACATGGTCTTTATCTACCAAAGGGTAGTGTGGACTGTAGGCTGTGCCCAGGGTGAATAGAATTTGGAATTATGGCTTTCACTTTATTAAGACAGCATTTGAATTGAAAGGCGAGTCAGGCCAATACAAATGTCACAGCATTCTGAATGGCATGTCTGTAAGGACCTTTTATAACGCACAAAAAACTAAAACTCACAGATTTCCTTGGTCTGTCCAACCAGATCTGAAAAACTCCCAATGGCTTTTAAAACGGCTCCATCAATGCTGATCACAGTGTGGCTGCTGTGGGCTAAGTTGGTGTCACTAATCCAGTTTGTGAAATCTGCAATCTAATTTCCCTGTGCATTATTACTGATCAGCGTCATACAGTGGTGCCATAAGTAAATTTAATGATACGGTTGGCACAATATTTGGATGTCCATTTATAAGTAAAGGGTAAGAACAGCCAGAGGCTGAGGTAGCAGCATTGTTGGATTCTGGTGTACTGTGTTTTTGAGATTTTTCTGCCTGTTTATACATTTTGTGGCCTGCCTGTTATAAAATATATGTTTTTTAAATGGCAGTTAAAAGTGTCGTATTGTGGTGTAAAAAGAACTTTAGTCAATTTACAATATCCTAATCGTAATGCTTCACTTATCAAAAAGTTCAAGGACACTGTGAAGGGCTAGAGAGATGCTGTTGTCTGCTTATCTGTTGATCTGATGTATAAAATGCAGTAGTTCATGGCAGCCAGGAATAAGGCTGCCAATGTGCTTATTTATGACAACATGCATTATTGCCTTAGAAGTCAGCAACACTGTGTTGATTTTATGGAAGCTCTCAGTTTCTACAGGAAGGGAAAAGCTGAAAAAGTAAAAAACTCTGCTAACATCATCAGAAATAGGAGCAACACAAATCTACTAAATGTGAACAACTCTTAACGATTCAGAAGGTGATCATCCCTAACCTCATCAGGGGAGAATATAAACCTTTGAGATCCAATTTTATTTAACACACTGAAATGTTTCTTACCCTTTCACTCTTATCTTGTTATTAAACAAATTGTTAATAGTTTAAGTAATTAAGTGCTTCTTCATATCTAATTCCATTACAAATATCTATCTTTCCAAACAATATGCTTCTGCAACTTCAGACGTGTTTCTTTCATTTTTAAAGCCATGTAAACAGTTGAAATTCTTTATACGCCTATAAATGGACCCATTCTAATTTACTTATTTTAGTTCTAGAGATACGGAACCTGCTGTCACCCATCATGTGGAGACACCTAATGTCTATTGTCTAATACATAAGCCTGGGGAGTGTCTTAAGGGTGATGGTGAAGGGAAAGACAGGGGTAAGGCGAAGTGGGATGCCTGTCTCTTACTGATTCTCTATTATCATCCTTACAATGGAAGGGAAGACCCCAGGTGAACACTGACGTCACTTCTGCCCTGCCTCTGAAAACCTTGTCTCTTCAGGTGCTGTTCCAGGGAGAAGTCGGTGTTCATTCTTGGGCCTGCTTCCATGGAGGTCAGAACTGTTGGAGGAAGCACTGAATCCTCACACAATTGAACAAGAATAGTGTCATCCCCATATTATTTATTTATTTATTTGTGTTTAAAACTTTATTATAAGATCCTGAATATTACTGTAAATGGAGCATCCCACAGGACCCCAACCCTTTTTCTGTCTTCCTCTCCTTTATTCACATTAGGCATGAGACCATACACAGACAATACAAATGTAACAGACACTAAAACTTTTCTCACAATACAATTCATATTGTTATTCAAACTTTCTAATACGAAATTCCCACAACATGAAATCTTCATGGAAGAAATGTACTGTGTGTTTAGTGTTACTTACTATTAGAATTCTTTTAATAAAAACATTGCAAAATCATTGCACAAATTCTCATCTTTTAACATGTTTTTGTAAGCTTTTGTATTAAAATAAAATAATTATAAATAATGTATTGGACACAGAAGTGGAAAGGCAGACACCAACTGACAGTAACGTCCAAGAGTGGGTGTGTATATTTAACACTGAATGAGTGCACTCTGAGAAGTAGCACCTTCCCACTGTTACGACCATGGGAAACGCTTCATAAAATAGTAGATGCCAACTGGCGGCTATTCTTGCACCTGCAGTCAGTCCACGGTAAATCACTTATCTTCTTTGATCGCTTTTATTAATCGTATGCTTCAAAGAGTCTCTGCCTGCATTCTTGAACCTTCCTGGCTTGTGGGGTGAACTGTGAATAATCCTGACAGCACAGTTCATGTTACCTGTGTGACAGGTCGTATCCAGTCTTGTGTTTCTTAAGGGGAATATGACGACTGCAACAATATTAACATAAACTATTTGCCTCACAATAACATAAGTTGCATGTTGATTAGAAAATGCAAATAAGAACTTCACATAACAATAATGACCCTGTAAAGCTGTAATATAAAGTTACTACGTCAAGAAACCATCGAACTTCAAACTGATCTCTTTGTTTTCTGAGTTAACATCTAACATTGCTCTAAAAATGGCTGCTGTTAATGACTTACTGACCTGTTAGGGATGGTTTATACTTCACGCTTAGAATGCATGCATCATAGTTGCCACCAGTTTACAGCGTTCTTTTGACACACGTTGTCAGAAATTAATGCGATGCATGCACGAGTTGCAGTAGCATCAAAAATATGGATGGCGTGTGTATTCAAATTTTGGTATGTGAAGTCAGTATCACTGCTTACTATCAACATGTGACGGCACACCACATTGCAGCTTCGACAGAGTCATTCTATGTGCTACGATGTTTGATGAATGGCTCGATGGGGTGAAGCAAATCATCAGACTTAAATGTTAACATGTGAATGTAATCATGGTGCTTCTCTTCATCAGTTTCTGGCATAGACAATACAAGCATCACATATTCCCCATCATAATGATGCTATACATTTAAAGGTCTCAAACACCATCTTCTGTGTTGCTGTCTTTTTTTTTCTGTGCACTTTCCTTAACTCACAACCTTTTTTCACCATGATGATTTCTCACACTGCCACCTGGTGGAATCCTCCAGATTTACTTAAAGCACATGGCTTGCGTAGCAGTAGTGTCCTCAAGTGCATGCGTTGTGTAGCATTACGAATATCTCTTAGCTGTATGCCTTGATGGTGTCTATGAAGAACTTATAAAATTATAATTCCTTTCAAGTAAAATCGGAATGCTAACACTCTGCACGATGCTGAGACCACTCCACTGTGACAATACCCCTTGCAGTTGACACACTCAGTCTTTGGCTATGTACAGAGCACAGACAGTTTGACCAGAAAAGCAGTCATTGGGATTCTGGCTGCTTTCTCTATCTACCATGTAGGAGGATTACTAATGGATAGCAATGCAAGATCCATAATTCCTCCTTGCTATCCTTATTTCTGAACTGCTATCCGTGAAAGGTGTATCGAGATTCTGAGCACTTGTTCTCACATCTGCTGCTTGCCACTCCCACTAACATTTGAATTTATCATGAGAATTGATCGAATGCAATGGAAAGTTTGTGCTTTCCTGGTCCCAATCGATTTGAAAACAAGCCACTATATCCTAACTACAGGGTCACCGGGGTCTGCTGGAGCCAATCCCAGCCAACACAGGGCACAAGGCAGGAAACAAACCCAGGGCATGGCGCCAGCCCACCACAGGGCACATACACACCCACTAGGGTCAGTTTAGAATCGCCAATGCACCTAACCTTCATGTTTTTGGACTGTGGGAGGAAACCTACGCAGACACGGGGAGAACATGCAAACTCCCCGCAGGGAGAACCCGGGTCTCCTATCTGCGAGGCAGCAGCGCTACCTACTGCGCCACCGTGCCGCCCGTGTTTCATTTCACTCATGTGGAAATGTCATACAACACATGATAAAACACCACATGTTGTCTTGGCAGTATTCTGTGTTGAAATTTATCCAGTTCCACACTATACTCACATTTAATTGCAAATACACTTTTAATACCATGAAATCTTTCCTTGAGTGGAGGAGATAAACATTAATCCTACTTTATGCCCATAGATATTGGTCTTCTTGATGAACAGGACCTTCAGCATGAGCAACTTTATATATTGTTCTCTTAGCCATAGAACCAGCGCTCCTCTGCACTGCGTCTTGTCATACCTTACATTTAATCAATGAACTGCTTTTTTTCAAAGCCAGTTTCTTCCTTAATACTATCATAGGGAACCCAGGCTATCCTGGCAACACTGGGCACTAACCTTGCATGGGATGACAGTGCATTGTAGAGCATACTGAAGAAAATATCCACACACTCTGAAATCCAAACAACTTGAAGTCATCCATTAATACACATGCCTTTGAATGTACGAAGATCTGGAGCAGGCATGATGGGTGAATGTGGAAAACACCACAGAAAAAATGACTGGGGAAACTCAGGGACCACCTGGCCCTGCAGCTCAGAGCTGAAGTGTTAAGCACTGTGCTGTCATTCCCATTTCCATTGTTTTTCCTTTGACAGTTCCAACAACTTACATTGTAGTCAAAAATTGCTGATGATTTTGAACATCATACTATTAATAAGTGTCGCATGAAAAGGAATAGTGTGATGACAGCAAGCACAATACTTTAAAGATACAGAAATAGTTATAGATTTTGGAGAATAAAAATATTCAGTATCCCTTTAAATTATGATTTAGCTTTAGCTCACATACTCAGATTCCTTGTCACCTCTATTGTTAGCTGTCTGCAGTAGATAATAATGGCGTCCATATTATCAAGAAGGCTTTGTAAAGAGTATACTGCTGCAGGCAGGTGTCAGGTGTGTCAGAAAATGTGTCACTTTTTAACAGTAATTGCATGCTTTTTTATTTGGATTTCCTTGTCCTCTATTGTATTCTTTGAGGTCAGGCCTCATTTGGGATTACAACCCTCAGGTGCTGAAGGCCTTACTATTCACAATATTTGTTTCTGTTATGAAACTGCAATGCAGAAATAGTCAAATAGTGGTGATCAGGCCTCAGAATAAAAAGAAATCAGACCAGGGGCCTCATGCATAACGGCGTGCGTAGAATTCACACTAGAACATGGCATACGGACAAAAGCAGAAATGTGCATACGCACAAAAAAATCCAGATGCATAAATCTGTGTGTTTGCCAACTTCAATGTTCTTCTGCTGCATAAATCCTGGTCAGCGTGAAAAGCAACGCATGTGCCTGCTGCCACTCCCCAAACTCCTCCCAGAATTACGCCTCTTTGAATATGCAAATCAATATAAATAGCCCTTAAACTCAGCGTTCTGTGAAAAGGCAATGGCAAAAGCATGGTTGGAAAACAGAAGAATTTCAGTGAATACCAAGTGGAGGCAAAGAAAAACGTACTAGTTGTTGGTTTAAATAGTGGTATAAACAACACAAGGAAGTTGATCGAGTGACAGAGTGTCGGAAGAACCTCAAAAGCTCAAGTTCACAAAGACGCACAGTGCCCGAAATTAAAAATAAGTTGTCATATATCAAAGTCACTGTGATAAGGCGAGTCGTAGCCCACCGTCTGATTGTCATATGAAAGCTTATTAGGGTACAGAGAAAAAAAAATAGGGACACAGTGAGAAAAAAGCTTGAAATTTCCACTTTAATCATGTAGTTTATTTTGTCATTAAAGTAGAACATCATAAACTTCATCTTTAAATCGTTTAATTTACTAGTTTCTCAAATATCGTAACTAAAGTAGCACGTTAAATGCTTTGTTTTGTATTTGATCTTCTAATGTGCTCTATGCGTGTAAATCACTAAGTGCTTCTTAAATGGGCTTTCACTTCCTCCGACAGGACACAGAATCCATTATATTTGTGATATTAAAGTTCTCTGAATAATTGAAATACTGAGATGTATATTTGATATCATTTTCTATGATGATAGGAGTTAACGCATGTTATTAAACATGGGAACACGGTGGCGCAGTGATAGTGATGAGCTGGCGCCATGTCCAGAGATTGTTCCTGCCTCCCACAAGATGCTTGCTGTGCCGTATATGACCTTCAATGAAATAATTTATTGCAGCAGTGCTGTCTCTTTCAAACGTACTAACCTCCAATTCCTGTCCTTCCTTTTCTTTCTCCAAATACCCAACTGCCACACAATCAGCTCAGTAATAGACGTTAAGCCATCTGTTAGTTTAGAATGCCAATTCTTCAAACCTTTTAAGAACATTGAAATATCTTCGTAGTACATGTTTAATTATTCTATCCATCTATCCTTCCAGTATCGCGCCAGTCCCAGCAAGAATACAGCGCAAGGCAGGAACAATCCGTGAACGGAGCACCAGCTCATCACTACCGCTGCGACACCGTGTCCTCACATGTTTAATTATTAACAATATAAATTATTTAAATGATGTTAACATTTTATCTGTATAATGTAATAAACATATTTTGCTGCATTTCATTTTAAAAATGATATTGTCATCATATGTAAATACACACTTTATAAAGTGGCTCAGGTTGTGCAATATTATAACTGTATCGCAAATTTACAGTGAGGTAATTGTACTTATAAGTACAAACAGTTCTATAAGGAGCACTTGATGGACCGATTGAGTGTGTTTATAGTTGTTGGGATGAAACTGTTTCTGAACCGCGATGTCTATACCGGAAAGGCTCTGAAGCATTTGCCGTATGAGAGCAGTTCAATAGACAGCATGGCTGAGGCAGCGTGTGATAGATGCTGTATACTGATAATTCTCTTTCCGATCAGCTGCTGTAGAGCTGTGATTCCACACTTAGATACAGTGGGATAAATACTCTGAGTGGTGCATTGAGAGGAACAACGCTAAAGCAGCTATGGTATTTGGAATACTTTGGCCATTCTGTGGACCATTATTTTGTTACAGGTTAATTACAATCAGATGCCTTAAACTAATAAACAATATGCGATTAATTTCAGTGTATTTGATAAAGCCGCATCAGGGATGTGGATCTAAAAAAGAAAGGGAAACCACACTTGAACAAAAGCACTGCTTTGACGTTGGGTGTCGCCTGTGGATCTAAAAAAGAAAGGGAAACCACACTTGAACAAAAGCACTGCTTTGACGTTGGGTGCCGCCAGTTTACAAGACTGAACAGAGAACTTGCATACACCAGGTATTTATCTAGCGTGAAAATGTGCGTGGCTTTACGCCAAGTTTAGGTTATATACATCGCGATGTAAGCGTGGAAACGTTTGTATGCAACATTTTTGTGTGTACGCACCGTTTATACATGAGGCCCCAGGACTCTACTGATCTGCCTCTGAAGCAGGCCTCACCAGAGGAAGCCTTGTCCCGAAATCAAAAAGTAGGTTTCAAGGCCTGCACGGGCCCAAAATGGGGCTCACACATTTAATATACTCTAAAACATTCCCATATGCTAATAAAGGCTAAAAGGACAAAGTAGAACAATATTCTTTAAATAAAAATATTAATAAATGAAAAAACACAAAAATGGCAAGACAAGAAAAAATGGGAAAAGGGTTTGCCAAAAAAGACAACACAACAATTTATCTACACTAATAAAAGGCAAAGCCCTCACTGACTGACTGACTCACTCACTCACTCACTTATCACTAATTCTCCAACTTCCCGTGTAGGTAGAAGGCTGAAATTTGGCAGGCTCATTCCTTACAGCTTACTTACAAAAGTTAAGCAGGTTTCATTTCGAAATTCTACACGTAACGGTCATAACGGTCGATAACGGTAGGCAACGTCCACCATGTTGAACTTTCTTAATTATGGCCCCATCTTCAGGAAATTTGGTAGGCGGCTTTCCTGCGCTAAACGAAACTGATATACCTACTTATTTCGATGGTATGACGCCACTGTCGGCCGCCATATTGAACTTTCCAACATCACTAATTCTCCAACTTCCCATGTAGGAAGAAAGCTGAAATTTGGCAGGCTCATTCCTTACAGCTTACTTACAAAAGTTAAGCAGGTTTCATTTCGAAATTCTACGCGTAACGGTCAACAATGTCCGCCATGTTGAACTTTCTTATTTATGGCCCCATCTTCACAAAATTTGGTAGGCGGCATCCCTGCGCTAACCAAAACCAATGTACGTACTTATTTCGGTGGTATGACGCCACTGTCAGCCGCCATATTGAACTTTCCAACGTCACTAATTCTCCAACTTCCCATGTAGGTAGAAGGCTGAAATTTGGCAGGCTCATTCCTTACAGCTTACTTACAAAAGTTAAGCAGGTTTCATTTCAAAATTCTATGCGTAACGGTCATAACGGTTGACAATGTTCGCCATGTTGAACTTTCTTATTTATGGCCCCATCTCTCGAAATTTGGTAGGCTGCTTTCCCTGCGCTAACTGAAACCAATGTACGTACTTATTTCGGTGGTATGATGCCACTGTCGGCCACCATATTGAACTTTTCAACGGTCTTTGTTACTTATGGGCCCATCTTCAAGAAATTTGGTACGCGGGTTCCCAAAGCTAACTGTATCCTACTTACGTACATATATACGTCCATAGCCTGCAGCTCGGAGCCTACACAGGAGCACTATAAGAGTGAAATGCTTAAGCCCTTCACCTATGGATCTGCATGTGAGTTGATGGCTGCCGCTGAATTGTTCGGTTGTCGCTTTCAAGTGTACCGAAATGGCCAAATATTTTACACCTTTCGACAACCGCCAATGCCTCTTAAACATCTTAGATTCACAGGTGACGATTTCAGTAGTGGACACTTTGATGTTTATGAATGTTTAAACTCTTAAAAGCTGGATGTGAAGTTATCAATGAAACCGGTTGTATGCTTACAACACTTGACAGATGCCGAATGTCTCTTCAACACAAGTCCTACAAATACTGTCGTAATTGAAACAAACCATGAAACTCAAACCGATTATGACAGCAGCAATCCAAGCTGTGAGATTTGAGACAAGATTACTGTTCACATGGCCAACTGTAAGTTACATGCTCAAGAGTAAGCTCAGCGCACAGCTTGGTCATATTACAACCGGAGGGCAGAACTCACAATGTGGTATATAAAGAGATCCTTAACAAATAATTATTGGTATATTTTCCCTCAGTTTAAAAAGGTTTAATTTTCTTCTTAATAAAAATTTTAAGGCAGTACTTCGCCGCTGCGAAGCACGGGTATTTTGCTAGTTTCTTATATTGCTCAAACTCATGCAAGGAATGCCTCAGTGAGCTTTAACAGACCATTTTTTGATAGTCCCCTCCATTCTTGACTCCCTAAGAAGACAAGAAAACCCTGCCAAAAAAGAACTTTTAAGAAAAAAAAATGGGAGAAATCTTGGAAAAGGCAACTTAAGAGAGAGACCTCATTCATCATCCAGATAGGTTGGGCATGCAATGGAGTAAATACAACACACAAAACAGAACACAAGTAGTCCTCTTCACAGAGCGAGATGGTTAATCTATTATTGCCACCTCAGAAATATGATCCAATAGCACAAACTACAAAGCAAAATACAAGCATAGGTTATACCACTCACTAAATACAGAACTATCACATATGAGGATACAGATTGTTCAGATACATCAAAAACAAGTAGAAACAAAACAAATAAATCACTTGTATCTGTCCATCAGTTAATTGTAAACCCATGGCCAGATTATAGAAAAGGAGTCAAACAAAGCAGACACAGTCAGAGTCCTGGGGACCTTGGGCAACAAGGATACCAAGAAGAGAAACAGCATAGAGGAGGGTTAGTAACAGTTCAGAAATATTCTAGTTCTTATTTTGAGTAGTAATGACCAGCAACGGAGATGCAGTATACACAGCTAACCAGCAGCTCTAGTCAGGGTATGCTAAATTGAATTAGAGAGTCTTCAGCCAGGACTTAAAAGCTGAGACTGAGGAGGCCCCTCTTACAGTAGCAAGCAGACCATTCCGCTTCAGGGCCCTGTAGCTAAAAGCTCGACCTCCCACTGTTATTTGGTTAATCCTTGGAATCATAAACAGACCAACATTTTGAGATTTTAATGTGCACTCTAATTTGTAAATAATGATAAGCTCAGATAAGTAAGCCACACTTAGGCCATTTAATGCTTTATATTGTTAAAAAGAGTGTTTTGATATCTGCTTTAAACTTTACTGAGAGACTGAGGACTAAAGAACTGGAGTTATGTGTTCGTACTTTCTTGTTCTTATAATAATTCTTGCAGCAGAATTTTGAATAACTGAAAGCTGAATAAAGAATGATTTGAACAGATGATGAACACCACATTGCAGTTGTCAATTCTACTATAAATAAATGCAGAATTATAATACAGAAAATTCACAAAAAACGAGTCCATACAGTACTCACAATAAAAAATTCTTGCATGAAAACACTGTTAATGATGCTCAGATGGAGCTAACTTCTCAGTTAGAATAAAAAGGTGGTCCCTGAGTTGGTGGTCCTTCTCAGGGTTCCACACATAAAACGCAAGGGAAATACAAAACATGTACTGCATACACTATACATGAAAACTGAATAATATTCAATTAATATACACGGCCAGGCAGCCTTTATCGTATTAGGTTGCATTTTGGTAGGTGTTTCATTTCATGCTAGTGCCTAACACTTCTTTTAATGTTGTTTAACCAGCTCAGTCTACCTTGCAGTTTGGTTGACTCCTTGGATTCTCCTTTCTAATCCAGGTAACTGCATAGAAACTTCACATAATTGCACTCGGCTAAAATGCCATCAGAAATGGTCAGAGAATTTAGTTAAATCTAAACTCTAAACTTTATCAAATAGTTTAAGGCCACTGCATATATTGAAAGAATTCAAAGGACTTGAAGCTACCTAAAGCTATATAATAAGTCAGACGTTTTCCTTTTGTTTACTTTCTTTTTTAATTGTTCAGGTATGTATTGGGGAGTGTTGGTGTTTGCCGTACTATAATATTTATTTATTTGTTGAGCTTTTGTGAAAAGGCAAGTGTTCCCTTTAAAACAAATAAAGATCTATCTATCTATCTATCTATCGTGGCACTGCCTCCATGCTGGAAGGACCAGGGTAGGGAGCATATCCAGAGTATTATCACCCCCGGAGCACTCGGAGGCAGCAGTGGCGTAGCATAGTGGGGGCGGCACTTTTAGGGGGCGGCATTACGGTATATTTTAGTCTTTTAAATTGAAATACCTAAATAAGGGGGCGGCGAAATTTTCCTACGCCCCGGGCGGCTGACACTCACGCTACGCCACTGGGTGGCAGCCCCACTGGGTTGTAGTGGTGACTCCCACAGGGCTCCATGGCAGCTGGAGTTTGGTGCAGCCCTGTTGGGTTCTGTTGGCGCTGCCAGAGGTTGCTGCAGCTGAGCCCCTGATTGCAGCTCTTCCGCCATACTCTGAAGTACTGCCAGAAGTGGGTCAAAGAACATATATGGAGCACTTTTGGGTCCCTTATAAAAAGAACCAGCAGCCACTATTCGGAGGGCCAGAGTCGGGTAGGAGAAGATGAAGCTTTTCAGGAGGATTTGAGGTGAAGAAAAAAGAGAAGTGTGCTTTAGTGTTGCTAAAGATGATTTTCGGTGAGTGTTTTTGCAGCACTAGTACTAGTGACTTTCTGCCATATGAAGTTTAGCTTGTAATTTTGTCTACATTTTTTATTTTCTGGTCACTAAAACAAACCATGCCTATCTTTCTATATTAAGCAGAACAGAGTAATGGATGTGATTATGAAAGACAAGCTAAAAGCAGCTGTCTAGTGTGTGTCTGTTAATAGACTCTCAACATGGATTTAGACAGTAGGGTCTGGTTTTATTAATGTTAACAAAGCTGTTAAAAGCAGTTAAATGAATGAACATTACACTTTAAAAATGCATTTTTCTTGCAGAAAGTATATGTGGATTTTTTTTATGCCTAGGAACAATCCTGGCTACACATTTTTATTAAATTTTGTCTTTAGAGATTAGTTTTAATTATTTTGTTATTATTTTCAAGTTACCCTGAGGCCATTTTGTTTTGTTAATGTGTGGCGCCTTGTCGTGAGTCCTGTCATCAAGACACCACTTCTGGCTGCCAGGTTATGTGGTTTAAAACGTCATTGGCAGATCATTTGGCATCTGTGATTAAGAATAAAAAAACTGAAAGAGCTTTGCAGCTTACTCTTCGAATTCTGGAATATGAAATATCTTGCCTTCCTTAGCTAAAAAGGTCCCCAAGAGACTACACTTTTTGAGATGACTGAAGCAAACAAGCCTTTGGTCTCCCATTGTCATCACACTTTACAGAGGCACCATCAAGAGTGTTCTGAGGAGTATGACGGTCTGGTACGGCAGTTACAGCATGTCTGACCACTAGAGATTGCTGAGAATAGTGTGGTCAGTGGAGAAGATTAGCAGAGTGCCTCTCCCTTCTTTGAAAGACGCGTTCACCAAAGGCTGGGTCTGCAAGGCCTGCTGCGTTGTACAGGTCCCATGTCACCCCTCTTATGGTTTCTTCACTCTTTTGCCACCTGGTAAAAAGGCACTCCAGCAGCAGAGTCAGATTTATCAGGTTATGTGACAGCTTTTTTACTCCGGGCTCTTCGGCTCCCCAACACAGTACCGCACCCCCATGATCTTCCATCCTACCTTAACATCCTAGATCACGATTTCTCCCTCGAGTTTATGCACTGGTCAATTTATCAATCATGTCAAGTGACCATTCACCACATTAATCTGTGGACTTTCATTTAATTTGTCTCTTCTGACAGTTAATTGTATGGGCATTTTGTCCTCACTATGTTGCATGGTTCTGTCTGTTTGTGCACATTGTCTTGTCTCTTTGCACTATATGTGCGCTGTGAGCCTTGAGCTTCATCATCTTGTCGCTCTGTATAGTTGTGTATGGCTGAGGGGACAATAAAGTTTACTTTGACTACAATTTTCAATAGTTGGTAATTTCAACTATTGGACATTCAATCGTTTAATCGAGTGGGTGTTAGTGAAAAGGCCTCTTTCCTTCACGGACACCTGAGTGTGCACCCAGAATGCTCGCATGATAGATACATCCTTGACTGGAGCAAATCCACATTTCTTTGTGTACTTCATTTTTTTCACTAGAGATGTTGAATCTGATTAGATTGAAAGTGATAATTATTGATGACTGGTGCATAAATAGCTGGTAACTTACTTGTTACTTGCATCTCATTCTTAATAGACAGCTAGTTAAGAAAAAAGAGGCAATTGAACGCTCTAAATGAAGATGTTTTTAAGATGAAACGACACAATTTAGGGTTATAAATCTTAACAAAGGACAAAACCAAAAACTCATTAGTTTTCTGAGAAACTGGCTGGAATGAAAATGATGGACTTTCCTTTTCAAATGTTTTATGGACTGGAGCCAAGGCCGGATTAAGACCCCCACAGACCACTGGGTGACTTAACTTCTTAACAGACAGTTCGTCATACTTTTAACAATCATGCGGACACCTGGTTGTTTAAAGCAGCACGGCATTTCTCAATCTTGATTTTTGAGAGACTTGATCGCTGCATCGCCCTGGGTTTTCCCCCACACTTGGGCATTTTCCATTTGGAGCAAATCGACATTTCTTTATATTTTGTTTTTTCCGCTAGGGATTTTGAAACTGATTGAAAACTGATTTTGAAACTGATCCGATTGAAAGTGATAATTATTGATGACTGGTGCACAGTTAGATAGATAGATAGATAGATAGATACTTTATTAATCCCAAGGGGAAATTCACATAATCCAGCAGCAGTATACTGATACAAAGAAACAATATTAAATTAAATAGTAATAAAAATGAAAAAATAAAAAAAAATAAAATAAAAAAAGCAGACAATAACTGAGTAATGTTAGCATTTACTCCCCCGGGTGGAATTGAAGAGTCGCATAGTGTAGGGGAGGAACGATCTCCTCAGTCTGCCAGTGGAGCAGGACGGTGACAAAAGTCTGTCACTGAAGCTGCTCCTCTGCCTGGAGATGACACTGTTCAGTGGATGCAGTGGATCCTTCATGATTGACAGGAGTTTGCTTAATCACCTAGTTAGCTGGTGGTCTAATTGTTAAATGCATTTCATTCTTAATTGACAGCTAGCTATGAAAAAAGAAACAACTGAAAGCTCCAAGAGTAGATGTTTTTAACATGAAAAGACCCAAATTTAGGGTTATAAATCTTAACAAAGCACAGAACCAAAATGAAGCAGCACTAATTAGCTTTCTAAGAAATTGGCTGGAATGAAAAGCTGCTGCGACTGCAGCCCTCCATGAGATGAGTCCAACTTCCTGGACTACATTATCTGAAAGGTGACTTCTATTCCTGGAGTGGGACTAACAGACATGGCATTAATGTAAGTGCCAAATGGTTATTGCCCTTAGACTGAGTATTCAGGTGTTTGAATCGATCCTATGGTCTCCTCGTAAGGAAGCAGAGGTAATTGAATAAAGGAAGCTAATTCAGATACTGAAGAAAAACAGGCAGAGATAAACCTTGTACGCGGGCCTAGAGCATGAATGTCTCTTTTTTTTAATGCTTGCTCCACAATGTCACAGAAACCAGCTTTTTGATATTAAAAAAGGTAATGCAGAACTGCACAATCTATGAACATCCCGCAAGGCGGTGAATCACTGAGGCCGTGTGACTGTCACAGATATAGTGTCTGAGTTGACCAATATCAGCTGCTGTCGTCTCTCTCAGAGCTCATCTCTAAATCAGCTTGCCCTGTTATCTGAGCCTCGCACGATGCCAGGAGTCAGCCTGTAATGTAGCTTGAGACGGAATTCAAACAGCCTGTCTGGGTAGGGCTGGCTTTGTGGTCACATATTATTTACTCTGCTCATTTTCTGCTTAAATTCCAATCAGCTGACCACATTTCTTTAGGGCTGCTGTTCAATTAAAAAATTAATTGTGACTAATCGCAGGATTAAAATTTTTAATTGAAATGAACTGAATATTCATCTCAATTTATTGTATTTCCTTCAAGCATATTATTTTTCTAGAAAGTAGAAATAACTCAATTATACATTGGTAAAAAAAAAACAGTTTTAATAATTGCTTGTCTATGTTCTTCTTCTTAGGGGTCGCCACAGCAGATCATCTTCTTCCATATCTTCCTGTCCTCTTCATCTTGTTCTGTTACACTAACCACCTGGATGTCTTTTCTCACCACATCCATAAATCTTCTCTTAGGCCTTCATCTTTTCCCTCTTACCTTGCAAATCCCCCAATATACTCAGCATCTCTCCACTGCACATGTCCAAACCAATGCAATCTCACCTCTCTGACTTTGTCTCCCAACTGTGCAACTTGAGCAACCCTTTAATGTCCTCATTTCTAATCCTGTCCATCCTCATCACACCCAGTGCAAATCTATATATATAAAAGGGCAAAGCAGACTCTTTGTCTTATGACCAGTGCAATCTTCTACACTATGGTCTGCTGGGCTGGTAATATCACTTCCAGAGAGGCCCACCGACTCATCAAGCTATTCAAAAGGCCAAGCTCAGTTACAGGACACACTCTGGACCCCCTGGAGATTATAGTGAAGGAGAGAATTAAAATAAAAGTGATGTGCCGCTATAAACAATGCTGCACATCCTCTCTGTGACACGCTAACACTGAAGACCTTCAACTAATGAATTATTCAGCAAAAGTGTGTCAAGAAATGCGATGGCAGCTCCTTTATAGCAAAATGTCTGCGTAAGTCAGATGTTTCCTTTCTTTTTAATTTTCTTCCTTTACAGTCATTCTGGTGTGTGTGGTCAGACCACAGCGTATATATTCAGTAAATAAACTGCTCAAAAAATTAAAGGAACACTTTGAAACACATCAGATCTCAATGGGAAAAAAAGTTGTGCTGGATATCTATACTGATATGGACTGGGTAATGTGTTAGGAATAAAAGGAAGCCACATCGTTTGATGGAAATGAAAATTATAAAACTACAGAGGAAGTGAAAAAATGATGTGGCAGGCTAGTCCATTTTGCCCAAATTTCATTGCAGCAACTCAAAATTGTATTCCATTAGTTTGTATGGCCCCCACGTGCTTGTATACATGCCTGACAACGTCATGCTCCTGATGAGTCAACAGATGGTGTCCTGGGGGATCTCCTCCCAGATCTGGCCCAGGACATCACTGAGCTCCTGGACAGTCTGAGGTGCAACCTGGCAGCGTCAAAATGATCGAAACATAATGTAGCAGAAGTGTTCTATTGGATTTAGGTCAGGCGAGCATGGGAGCCAGTCAATAGTATCAATTCCTTTACCCTCCAGGAACTTCCTGCATACTATCCCCACATGGGCTTGGCACCAGGAGAAACCAAGGACCCACTACACCAGCATAGGTTCTGACAATGGGTCCAAGGATTTTATCCGGATACCTAATGGCAGTAAAGGTGCCGTTGTCTAGCCTGTAGAAGTGTGTGCGTCCCTCCATGGATATGCCTCCCCAGATCATCACTGACACACCATCAAACCAGTCATGCTAAATGATTTTACAGGCAGCATAACATTCTCCACGGCTTCTCCAGACCCTTTCACGTCTATCACATGTGCACAGGGCACTAGTGGTGGACCTGCTAATTCTGGTATTCTACAGCAAAAGCTAATCAAGCTCCACAGTGCCAGGCAGTGAGCACAGGGCCCACTAGGAGATGTCAGGCCTTCAGGCCACCCTCATGAAGTCTGTTTCTGATTGTATGGTCAGAGACATTCACACCAGTGGCCTGCTGGTAGTCATTTTGTAGGGCTCTGGCAGTGTTCATCCTGTTCCTTCTTTCCCAAAAGAGCCGATACTGGTCCTGCTGATGGGTTAAAGACCTTCTATGGCCTTGTCCAGCTCTCCTAGAATCTCCTGGAATCTCCTCCATGCCCTTGAGACTGTGGCAAAAGACACAGCCAACCGTCTTGCAATGGCACATATTGTTGTACCATCCTGGAGAAGTTGGACTTCCTGTGCAAACTCTGTACGGTCCAGGTATCACCTCATGCTACCATTAGTGACACTGACCATAGCCAAATGCAGAACTAGTGAAAAAAACAGTCAGAAAAGACGAGGAGGGAAAAATGTCAGTGGCCTCCACCTGTTAAACCATTCCAGTTTTCGAGGTCGTCTCATTGTTGCCCTTCTAATGCACCTGTTGTTAATTTCATCCTTTGTTCCTTTGACAGCAAGTACAGTACAATATATAACACTCTACCTTCTTTGTTCTGTTCAGTCTCTCCACCTCCATGTTTCCTTCAGCCCAACTCTGGCTCCCCGAATGAAGGCAGGCAGCTCCTTATATTCAAAATCCCAGAATCCTTATATTCAGAATCCCGGGACTTCTAAATATGTATCTCATAGTGTTATTTATTTAGATATTTTCAATTGCATATTGTCATAAAATTATTATTTATAAATGATAAGTCAAAATGGATGTAAATATTAGCATAATCAATTTGCTCCGATTGTTGCCTATTCTTATTGGTTACAGTATAATAATTGGCTAATGTAGGTTATAATGTGGGCTACAGTAGGTAACATGCAAGTAATTAAAGAATAACAACATAGCTTGTCTGCTTTGGGGGAGGTCTGAGTGAGGTACTGTATAAGCAATCAAGCGAGTCCACTCTGTGCCATCTGCTGTTTTGACAGGTAGCACCTGCACCATTCTTAGGCTTAACACCAGGAACAGAGCAGACCCACCGACATTCTCTCCCCTCTCAAGCCTACTCCTCAACTGCCTCTTACATTTTATGGATGCACTTGCATTTGCAGACATCAGTGCAAGTACCGCATTGTTCTGGATGTTCCACTATACTGCACAATGTGACTACATTTTTTTAACATGCTGTGTGTGAAAGCAGCATAACCTGTTGCAAGGGAAAAACCTTCCTGTACACTCAAATTATACAATGGCATTTGAAGACATAAATGAACCAGTAATAAAAGTTAATGATAGGTTATCGCAGGCACTGTGTGTGTTCTCTGCAATGATAGCATTGGAGTCGATGTAAGTTTGCAAGAATTTACAGCTATGTTTTGTGAAAATATGAATTGCAAAATATATGTGGTTGAGCAAGGTATGACATGAGTCCAAAGAATAAATATTGGGGTGCCAACTCAGTCACCCATTTTAGTAATGGCTTCAAAACAACAGAAGTAGCACTCATTGGCATGGGTTTAAACAAAACAATGCTAAAGCTGCAGTGCCTCTTTTTAGAACAATAACTGCTCATCTGAGCTGTGAGTCTGGGGTAGACCTCTGTCCTACACTGGATCAACATCCAAATGAGACAACCACTTCTAGGATTGCCTCGAATTTGTAGTCCTCAGACCAGAAGAGGCAGTCAGTTTGCCTCATTGGGTGTCTTCTCGGAGGTGTTGGCAGAACATCCCACTATCCCTGGGGTGGTATTGCTTACCTCGGATGAACCAGGAAGGTGACCCTCTGATGCACATGTGCGACAACGTTCAACGATATGTCACACAACGACAAAAGGAGGTGAAAAGGACTGCTGTTATGAGAGCTGATAAATAAGAGCAACAGAAGATGCAGATTTCAGTACCAAACACATCCAAATCAACAGATCCACCAAGTAATAACAGTAAAGCAAGGGTGAGGCTGAACAACATCCACTTTCTGACTGCACATCTAAACGAATAACTAAAAGGAAGTTAACATTACTGACTAATTGGAAATCCAAACATGCCATACCAGAGTATAGCAATAGCATTTCAACATGAAGTATATCCATAGGCCACAATGCTCTGCTTATCTAAACTCTGTTCACTGTTATGGCATACAGCGATGCAATAATCAAAATGACAGAAAGATATCATATCAGACAGAAGCACGTCTCAAACTTATGAAGCCAAGTAGCTGTCTCTTCTGACGCAACACTTATTAAAATGTACAAATTAATTTTTAAGCTTCACTTACCTTGTGCTACTGAGGCCCTCAACAGCAATTTTAGCTTTTCATTTTCTCTCAGTGTCAAGTCTTTTGTTCAGTTTCTTTTGCTGTCTCCCTGAATACGCTGCAATTTAAAATGCACAGACTGGATGAACTGGTGGTGGGTGTTTTAAGAAGATGCCTTGTGGGTGTAGTCATTCCAGCAGCAGACTTTGCTGTTCACTACAAACTTTTTAATGAGTTGTCCCCAGATGAGTATTCTCGTTTGAGAATCACATCTGTCCCCAAAAGACTAAAAATTAACGGCCTAGATATATTCCTCTATGTGCCACATCATAATGTAGTCAATTACTCAATTGTTTATTTAAAAAAATTGTGACCACCAGGGAGCGTAGCATTACCCCAAACCTCAAGACACAACTAGACGGCACAGTCCTGGGCTCAAATTTAAGATATTTTATTTACTCAACAGGCTTCGAGTTCCTCTTTCTAAAGCAGCACAATACAACAGGGATTTCTTTCTCCTTCCACACCTCCTACTTAGTCTCATCCATCTCCTATTGACTCTGACTACTGGTGCAGGGTGGAAAACTAGCCGGACCAGGAGTACTTCTGGTGCCACCGCCTTGCATTTCAGGAGCACTTCTGAGTCCAGAGGAAGCCCTTCAAAGAAGGTTCCCCTGCAACTCCTCCTGGTGGCACCCAAGAACCCACACAGGGCTTTCCTATGGGACTGCAAATCTCAGCCTGCCCAGTGGAGTTCCACCAGTGGGATGCTGCCATCATGTGCACAGGGGAAGACCATAGCCCCAACAAGCTGCCACCCACTGCCCTTCCAAAGAACCAGTACCCATCACAGTTGGGATGCCAGTCCATGTCTGTCCAACTATTATGCTTTCCTGCTCTAGTAAGGAACTAGCTTCCATCCAGGTAGCGATGCGAAACCTTCCAACATGGCACTCACTGTATTTATATACTAGGGGGGCAAGCCTCCCTGGCACCTTTGGCACCCAACTCCCAGTTGTGGCCAGTCTGATGCTCGTGTTGTGAAGAAAGAGGCTGAACGCACCCCAAGGAGACGCAATCACTTCTCCGAAACCCCCTCTTAAACGTTGATACAATGGGAAACAAATACAGTTTTTTTACCTCCTCTTTGCTCGATCAGCTGCTAGCTTGCTGCTGCTGCCATGCCACATGATCTGCATCTTGCATGGCGCTATGAACATTTAAAAGCCTGTACAGCAACTGTCCTACTCTTTGTCTTTTATTTACGGCCCCGGGCGTGGCTAAATCTCTTGCCACAAAGCCTCGTCTCACGGGATGTGAGTTCTTGATATTTTTTAGTTTGTAATTTAAAAATGGAATAACAGTCTGAAAATCTAACAACAACACATTACAGTTCGATAAATTCTAAAAAGAAAGATACCAAACATATATATATATATATATATTTTAAAATAAGCCCAATTTAAATCGTGACAAAAAAAGTGACATAAAAAGTCACGTAAAATCGTTGCACTTTTAGGCTTAGGATTTTATATATAGAGAGTAGATATATATGGAAGACAGCTACTTGTTGACACTGCCTCCTCCAAAATGCTAGATGGCAGCTTCCCTGGAATGCAGCAGTGCCCCGGATTCCTGCAGGCCATCCTGGGACTTGGAGTTCGGTTTCCCAGCCCTGTTGGCTGCCGTGGGTGCCACCAGGGGGAGCTGTCGAAGGACCGAGTAATTCACACTTCCTCTATAGCCCGGAAATACTAATGGATCGTGTGGATGCAAGCTTCCGGTCTGATTAAAGAACTTGAGTTCTCCATCTGACCTGGAAGTACTGGTGAGTTACGTGGGAGGAAGAGCAGAAGCAGTTCAGAGTTGGGCACTATTTATAGAAGAAAACGATTAAAACGCTTCTTATTGCTTTTACTTTGTGTCCTGCGCGTCTGTCTGTTGAGGTTAAGGGGGCAGCAGCGACCCCTAGCATCTTACTATATATATAAGGAGGTTCCACCGGACTCAGAAGTGCTTCAACTGTGTGGCACCAGGCATAAAAGAAGCTGCTCGACCTCATCCAAGTGAGTTGGAGTTGGGAGATGGAGGACAAGGCTTGCCTGGAGGAGAGTAGAGGAGAACTGATATTGGAGTTATGCTTGTGAGTACGTATTTTGAAGAAAAAATATGAAAAAGGTTATTTCTGTGTAATAAAATGAACTTATTCCATTGTGTCTAGAATCTGGGGCTCTAGACTGCCTTCTCTCATTCACACTGTATACATATTATATTTATAGTAAATTCACCAGGTATAAATACACATACACAATGTCGCTAGACTGCGTCCTGTTGTTGCTAAAAGACAAGTCCCTATTTGTATGTTTGCAGTCTCACACTTTATTTCAAACTCAAAACAAGGAAGGACGATACTGGAAAAGCTTCAGTTCATGTCAACTCAGCGAACTTGACAGTGGCTCCTCTCAACAGAGAGCATTCCCTTCAGGCAGCCAAAGTAAAGTTCAAAGACTGATACGTAGAGTTCTCCTCTTGAGTGTGATCAATGGGGACGAGCTCAAGAATGATTGAGCATCTGTTAAAAGTTATATTTATCGTAAGAATCAGAAGATCCAGATATTTCTGGCCCCGTTTCCTAACATAACTTTCAGCAGAGTTACACTTTCCAGAAGCTTCAGCCCTATATGTGAAGACTAGAGCTGAGGGACTAAATTAGCAGACATTGAAGCTGTTTTCCATGAGGTTATTCTTTCAGATTCTTTCAATTTTTTTTTTTTTTGTATATAAAGGTTGCCATATTAGAAGTATTTGATTAGTTGGTAGTGTGAGATGTGCTGAACTACTAAGAACTTTTAACAAATAAAGCAACTTCACACCACATACACAATTTATAAATATACGTAGTGAGATGGATGGCCAGGGTGCTTGCCTGGTCAGGACAGATATGTGATGGAAGGACTGGGGGAGAGAGAGGGCTCAGGACATAATCTATCCTGAGACACTAGCCGGCAGCCCCCAAGGTTGCTGTGGTTGCTCAGATTTCCACAGGGCATGCTGGGAGACGGAGTTCGCTACAGTACTGTTGGGTTCTATGGATACCACCAGAGGAGTTGTGGGATTGGCAGAGCCCTTCATGGCAGGAATGCCGCCACACCTGGAAGTGCAGCTGGAAGGAAATCACCGGACACCTGGAGCACTTCCAGGTGCTCTATAAAAGAAGCCAGCTGCCACTACTCTGGGAGCCATAATCAGGAGGTAGAGGAAGTTTGACAGGAGGAGTGGAGAAAGAGAAAGAAAAAGAAAAGAAAGAAGAAGTGTGCTTTGTGCAGTGTGTTTTGTCATTGGGATTGTGCTGTATAGCTGGGAAACGGAGGAAAGTGTTTCCCACAAGGAAAAAATAAAAAGGTGTGTGCTGAACTTGTGTCCTTGTCTGTCTGTGTTGGGTTTGGGTGATTGGAGTGCCTTCTGTAGGCCATAGTATATCTTTAAGGACCTCTCTGTATTTGATGCATTCATCCTTACCTCAATTCTCAATTCTCAATTCCCCCTGCTTCTGAGAAGCTCCACTATAGCCTGATACTGCCATCACCATACTTCATCACAGAGAAGGTATTAGGCAGGTGATGATCAGTGCCTTGTCTTGCTCAGACATAGTGATTGAAGAAAGAGTCTCATTAGACTAGAGGATCTTTTTTCTTCATGCTCTCAGAGTCCAAATGGGCTGTTATATGCTTTGTCCTTCCATCTAGCCGCCATAAACGCCTGATTGATGGAATGCTGTTGAGATGGTCACCTTTCCAACAGGTTCTCCATTCTCAGCAGATGACTTCTGTTATACTGACCATTGGGTTTTTGGTAATCACCCTGAAGAAAGCTCTTCTTGTACAGAAGTGCAGTTTGGCTGGATGGCCAACTCTATGCAGAGTCCTGGTTGGTTCAATCTTTTTTCTTCCATTTCACAATTACTGAGGTCACTGTGCCCCTGGGAACACTCAAAGCTTTTGAAATAGTTTTATTTCCTTGTTGTGAACTATTCCTTGTCACAATTTGATTTCTGTTCGATACAAACAGTTTATGGTATGGATTTTGGCAGAATGGGGAACTTGGCAAGTTGGCAGAGGATTGGGCAATTTAGAGACAGGTATAGTATAAATTTGGGGTGGCAGGTGCACCTGTTCCTTTTCACATCTATCGGACAAGATAAGAGAAGAATAAGGGGACTGTGATATCATAGACAGAAGGTTTAAAACACACCAGAAATGGGAAAGCTGGCATCAGATTGGGCAACATGGAGGAAAGGGTATAATACATTTTAGGCTGGATTTGTTCTATGGGTCTAGTATTGGACAGGCCAAGGTGTGCATTAGCACCTTAATGAGGACCACAAGAACACATGGAATGACCAGATAGGTAGATAGTTATAACAGGCACTATATAATAGATTGAAAGATGTGACAGGCGCTATATAATAACTAAGTGCTGCTTCAGTTTGTCCCCTTTAAAAATGTGCCCCCTCCCAAAGTTGTTTAACCAGCTGCCACTGGCTTTAAGATATTTGTACTTTATTATTGACAGCAAAGAGTGTATAGTCTATCGTGTCCATCCCCAAATACCAGCTCTTCATGTAAAGATCATTAATCCCAAGGCAAATTGTTCTTGTCTAAATTATGAAGTACAGTATGTGCTATCTACTCAACTTGTATAATTAAGTTTTATGAATACAAAGGTATCTGGAAGTGTCTTTCAAGTTTTCTGATCGCCATTGTGTTGTCAGGACCAGGGCCCCATGGACTTTGGATGCGTCTCTCCAATGTCTGACTGCAGATCTCTTAAACTAAAGCAAAAATGTGCTGCTTGCTTAAGGGTTTAGACCCCTGTATTCTCTAAGCTATAAGTCATCCTAATTGGGATTTACTGTAATTACCTTTTTCTATTTTCTGTATAAAATCTCTAGTCTCGTTATAAATCATCAGTTATAGTTTTTCAGGGCATGGCTTTATTACATATCCCACAAAAGACCACTGATGCAATACTAAGTTGCTTCTTACATAACAGAACTAATGGACTCAGGTAAGAAGATGCAAATTCAGATGCCAGGGAACAGTGACCAATAAGCATTAGGTGAGACTGAGACCAATACAGGGTGGTCCAGATCTAATTATGCAGATCCAGATCATCTCGATGACTTTGATTTATGTGGGGACAATTCCAGTTTGGCGTGAAGACGATTCTTCATGTCGTCAGTTCGCACATTTCTCGATGGTCCGAGATTTTTCGGATAATTTTCTATGTAATAAACTTAATAAGTTATAGCGTAATGAAAATTGCATAATTAGATCTGGACCACCCTATACAGAGAGTATGGCATGAGAGCAGTAAGACAGAAAATGTTATGTTAATCAGTGTCAAAAACAACCAAGCCAAAGCTGCAAGTTAACCAAGACTCACCCTGAAAGGGTAACCAGTTCACCACTGAATTGTGGTTATAAAACTCCACACAGGCTGCATCTGCGGTCCAAACTCCAACTTGACACTTTGGTGCTGCTTGCAATGCTGAGAAGCTGTCATGTCACTATATTGACAGGCTACTAATGTCAGAATTAGATTTTGGTCCTCTTACAAAATACATTCAGAACTGTCAAAACTCAGAAATTCAAATTTCAAAAGATAATCAAGAGATGTCTCTCTTTTTTTATCTTCTTAGCACCTCGCATTGCAAGATTAGCACTAGTTACAAAAGAGAGGGGTCGGATAAAGTAAAAGAAGATTTGAAGGAAAAGGGCTTGACTGGCGAGGGGGTGCAGGTCCAAGCTGTTTGGAGGCTGATCAAGTACATCAACCCACATAGAAGTGGGAAAAGTGAAGAGGAAGAAGAAGAGGAAAATGAAATGATTTTGAATTTATTTTTTATATTTAATTACTGATTTCTCTTGTCTGGTTCTTTTCATTACAATCTATTAATTGTTAGCTTGTTCTTTTTTTGTTTCATTTGCCTTTTCATTAGTTTTGTTTAAGTGCTTTGGTGATCTGGTTATTTGATTTTTTTTCTGGTTTCTTAGCTCGTTGTTAATTTAGTGTTCTCCTTTGAATATTTCCTAATATTGCCCTTTTTATCTTTATTTTTGATTAATAAACATAGATGGACGAGCCTGTGGTTTCCTGGATTATGGATTATCTGTTGTGCAGACCGCAATTTGTGAGACTCAAGGTCTGTGCTTCTGATAAAGATGTGAGCAACACTGGAGCACAACGATGAACAGCCCTGTCTCCTTTCGCTTCTCTTTTACAATGCAGACTATAAATATAACACCAGGTCATGTCACTTGTAGACATTCTCAGATGATTCTGCACTTATGGGGTGTATTGACAGAATAGAGGAGTCAGGTGGGGAAGTTTGTTTCTCAGGAAACTGGTTATTGACTTTCGCCACACCAGACAGCCTCTGTGTCCAGTCGCTGTTCAAGAAGAGGATGTAAAGGTAGTCCACATTAATTACAGGTTGGACTGGTTGGAACACAGAGGAACTTTAACAAAAAGGGCAAAGCAGGCTCTTTTTGCTTAGGAGACTGCATTCCTTTAATGTGGGAAATGACATCCTTCACATCTTCTACAACTATGTGTGTTAGGCTGGTAACATCACTTCAAGAGAGGCCCACCAAATCAAATTAAAAGGGCAAGTTCAGTTATAGGACACACTCTAGACCCTCTGGAGGTCGTAGCAAAGGAGAGAATGGAAACAAAAATGAGTGCCATTATGAACAATGCTGCACATCCTCTCTCTGACACGCTAATACTGAGGACTTTCAGCCAATGACTTATTCAGCAGAAGTGTGTCATGAAACACGACTGGGGCTGCTTTATACCAACAACAATATGTCAACATATAGGCAGCAGGTGGCATTGCTGTCTCAAAATGCCTGGACCTCAGCTTTATTCCCAGCTGTAACATCTTCACTGATGAATCCATTGCCCTTAGACTCAGGTTTCCTCCCCCAGTTAAAAGACTTGTTAAGTGGATTGGCAGCACTTAAATTGACTTGATATGAGTGAGTTTCTAAGTTTCTTGGAAGTAATAAGAAAAGAATGGTATATCAGAGACCTTTCAACTAAAAGCTTTTGTGCAACTGAGGCCTTCATGTGAAATACACCATACTGCCATGATGAATTCAAGTCATGTCCATGAGAAAAACTACACTTTGGAGACCCAACACCTGTATTAAGAGCAATTCAGTTAGTGTCTGTGTAACAACCAGAAGGCCACTGTGCTCACTGATATGTAGGTCAAATCTCCTGACGGCAAGAGAAAAGTTAGCCTTTTGTAGAAATAAGTGGCCCTCAGGGCACCCAGGAGTATAGGTGATCTATTAACAAAAATAAATCTTGAGCATGTCGCCACAAGCACTAACCTAAATCAAAGTCTGCTCGAAAATGGTTTCTAAAGTGATGAGATGGACAAAATAAAATCAGTGAAACTTCAGAGGGCTCATGTTTCTCACTCTCTTTCAGAGTACAGAACAGACAGAACTAGGCTCATGAGTTCAGATATTTACATTTGTACCTTGTTTATGTGAAAATGAAACATTGTGATGTCATAAATGCTGGAAAAAATGAACACAACGCATTTTTTTCTTTTAAACCCAGTAAATCATTGATGGCAGAGTTAGAGTACCTACAGTGAGTGAAATGAAACTAGAAGCTGTAGGCATCAGAGGTCATCTACAAAAAAGGCCTGGATCTTGGTTTTCATCCAGGACACTTGCAAGCCCAGACACTCAGACTCCTTGCTCAGTCTCTCAAGAGCCCTGATAAGAGCCTCAATTGACTACAAAAACTTCACAGCATCGTCAGCAAAGTCAAGATCAGTGAATCTTTCACTACAGACACCCCACAGCCACTGGACCCAACGACATTGCCCAACACCCAGTCCATGCAAGCATGGAAAACACCCCTGATAAACCCAAGAACCAACATTCATGTCTGTGGTGACTCTTCCTATGGGAGAGCATGGGGGGTCATGAGGTCGCTGGGAAGGGGTGTGTGGTGCTCCCGATATCTATGCAAAAGGACGAAGGTCCAAGTCTTTAGAGTCCTGGTGCTTCCTACCCTGCAATATGGTTGTGACATATGGACGCTATCCAGTGACCTGAGACGATGACTGGACTCCTTTGGTACTGTGTCTCTTAGGAGAATGCTTGGGTACCACTGGTTTGACTTTGTGTCGAATGAGTGGTTGCTCACAGAGTCGTGAATGTGGCACATTACCTGCATTGTGAGGGAGCGTCAGTTACGGCACTATGGCCATGTGGCGTGATTGCTCAAAGGGTGAGCCCAGCTTGCAGGATCCTTATTGCTGAGGACCTGAATTAAACATGTTTAGTCTCAAGCAGAGGACCTAATCCGGATCTTCAAACTCCTCAAAGGCGTTGATAAAGTAGATCCATCAGAATTCTTTTATCTTAAAGGTGAATCACATACTTGTAGACATCAGTGGAAATTAAGAATAAGAGTATTTGAAACCACTTTTTTATGCTAAGAGTTGTGGAAATCTGGAACAAACTACAGAGACATGTAGTTGAAGCCAAAACCTTGACAACCTTTAAGAAGAATCAGGATGAGATATTCGGCCATCTTAGCGAATAGCAAAACAAATGATCTCGATGGACTAAATGGTCACCTCTCTAAGCTCTAAAATGCTAATCAGAATTCAAATATTAACCACAGGAGCAACTAGGACTCAGTGTCAGAATCAAGCAGAATTTGACACCAGCAGCATGTGCAAGGAAACAGAAACCAGAACATCTTAGTGGTACTGAACTGTGCTCTGTGTGTCCTCTGCAAAGGAAAAGGAAATTTACAGTCACATTGGGTCTGTCAGTGTTTTCCCTATAAAGCAAAAAGCTATAGGAGGGTCACACAAGAACTGATTATAATATCTAACTCCTACCAAACTAAAAACAAAATTGAATGCTAGGTATTAGAAGAATATAAGCTATCCATCCATCCATTATCTAACCCACTATATCATAACTACAGGGTCACGGGCCAACACAGGGTGCAAGGCAGGAAAGAAACCCTGGGCAGGTTGCCAGCCTACCGCAGGAATATAAGCTATATTAAAACAATAGAAAACTATAAAGATGTTTGGAGCCATGCTGCTAGACCATGCCATGCACACCCATACCTGCAAAGGTCAAACGTGCTGGCTTTTAAAACAATTGTTTACAACATAAAATATCCATTCATTCAGAATTGATAAAACAATCACAAATATTCCATGTCATGTTCCTGGAGAGACATTAGAATTACTGTATTAAAAGAAAAATGATGAGTCTGCCAATAAACTATGTCTCCATATTCACACTGTGTCTGGCACCTTAACAGACAGGTGGACCCATGAGCTCCTGGGGTTCAATGTTAATTATGGTCCCAATACAACAAGAAAGGGTAACTCAACATATACAGTGAGGACTGATTTTGTAGAATGTCACCAAAAACAGCTTCTTCAAATTATTAAATAGAGAGTTCAAATAGCTGTTATTGCCGTCACTTGAATGAAGCAGCGGTCTGCATAGGCAACAAATGTCACTCAAAGGAGCAGTAAGGAGACAGAAGAACTTGGCTGACAAAGAAACGTACAATTCTCAAAGTCAATTTCTGTTTAAATGTCAAGTGAATTGTGAGTTTTTCCCTAAGCATTTTCTTTATTTTGAAAGCCTTCCCTTTTCTGAGAAACAAAGTAATCAAACACCCTTTGATCAATGCTATTTTGACTACTCATAGCTCATAATTGCTGCAATTTCACGTCTATTTAAGGCCGAGTGTTACAGTCTTCTTCTGTGTGCCATTTCCAATCGCAAACCTCCTTGAAGGTCCCATTTTACAGTCCTCACATTGCCACAGTGGCCTGCAAACATTCTTCAGCTTTTAGCAAGAGGTTGGTTACACTCTCCTTTCTGTATTTGACTTTTATTTTCGTATTGCCCCTTCTGTTTCTGGTTTCTCAATGGTGTTTGGCTTCCATTGTATCCTGACCTTTGCTTGTCCTGATTTCGACTTTTTTGCTACTAAAATCACTTGCTGATTTTATTGTACTTACAATAATTTTCAGGTATCTTTGTGTGTCTTTAGCATACCAAGAGATCACGGGTGACCCTGAGATGATTAATTTTGTTGCAGAACGTCATCATTTCTTAGAGAAGCAAGAGGGCTAAAAAGAGACAGAAAAAAACCCACACAACACAGTAACATAAGTAAACTTTTTATTTTCAAAAACACACATAAAAATCATTTGAGAAATTGATTCCTCGTGAGTCAGAACTCCCAGGTAGACAAACAAATGCACATAAATCAGACTAAATTCAACACAATTAGTCTAATTCCACAGTTCCATATGCTCTCCTTCTTGTCTTTGTCTCTGTAACCCAACTACTCCATGAAATTCTTGGCTACATGTGCCAGGACTCCAGCTCCGCTCTTCTCCTCCAGTTCAAGCCATAGCCTATGTAAGAGCCATTTGTTGGTTATTTACTGTAGGTTATGTTAAATTGATTGGAGTATTTTCTTAATTATGTAGCGCAGCTGCCTCACAGTAAGAGGTTCGCTTCCTGGGTCCTCCCTGCGTGGAGTTTGCATGTTCTCCCCGTGTCTGCGTGGGTTTCCTCCAGGTGCTCCGGTTTCCTCCCACAGTCCAAAGACATGCAGGTTAGGTGCATTGGCGATCTGAAATTATCTCTAGTGTGTGTGCATGGTGTGTGGGTGTGTGCGCCCTGCGGTGGGCTGGCATTCTGCCTGGGATTTGTTTCTTGACTTGCGCCCTGTGTTGGCTGGGATTGGCTCCAGTAGACCCCTGTGACCCTGTAGTTAGGATATAGCGGGTTGGATAATGGATGGATGGATGTTAAAACGTTTACCTATATATTAATGCATAGACTACGGGAGGTCCCAATTTAACACCACAAAACTCTATTGAAATGGAATATTGTAATTATTTCTTGTCCCTCTGACTGCAGATCTCAGTTTATGATCTGTCTTGCAGTAGGTAAGCCGTGGCAGGCACACAGTTTCAAACCGTGCCTTATTGAATGCACTGGATCTCGTGACATATTGTTTTGACCATATTGAATGTGCTATATGTATAGAATATGTAGCGGCGCTACATTGTGTGGTAAATGGCCGGCCGTTCATCCCAGCCAATACCCCCAGGCCGCCAAATGGAGCCCTCCCTGCAGCATGGTGGTGCCCCAAATTCCAGCAGGAAATCACGGACAATGGAGTCTTTATTCACAGCCCTGCTGGATACCATGGGGGCCGCCAGAGGACGCTGCAGGGAGGCTCACAGAATATTTTCCCTACAGCCCGGAAGTACGTCGCAGTCACGTGGGACAGAAGAAATGACATACTTCCGGGTTGAAGAAAAAAGAGTTTTCATCCTACCTGGAAGTATTGCAAAGTCACATGGACAGAGAGAGAGAGAAACACTTCCGGGTCAAGGACTTTAAAAAGGACTGTGGGAGATCACAACATTGAACTGAGTTGGGAGGAAGGGTGACAACGCGTCTGGGAGAGGAGGATTTGATTATTGTGATTGATTATTGATTGTTTATTGAGTATAGTGGAGGTGCTTTGTGCACTGTATTATTGTAAAAATAAAATTATTGGGACTTTTATCTGGTGTCTGGTCTGAGGGTTCAAAGGGACGACAGCGCACTCTATCTGTCACAATAGTAATGGTGTTTTCAATGTTTGTACTGAGTGCATTTTGTTTCCATCGTTGCATTTTCTGTTTATAATGTGTGCGTCAGTGAATGTCGCCCCAGTAAATACAGGGGCGGATGATGGAAAGAGACCGCAGCTCCAAGATGGAAAGGACCTGTTTACAATTAATCAATTACAGGCAGCTCATTACTACATAAACAATCGAGAGGGAACAGAGTGGAGAAGGAGAAAGACGGAGATTACATTTTCACGACAACGAACCAACTTTACCTGCTGCTTTCCACATCACGCTTTTCATACCAGTTTGTTTTTCGTTCTGCTGGACTTATTTCAATTCGATCAGCGCCAGAGACCCCGGGGCTGGACTACATTATCCACCACATGCCGAGGATTTACGGTGAGGTCGTTCCATTTTTTCCGGGAAATTCAAACACATCACTTATCTGTTGACCAGTTATCCGTATTCAGGACATTTGTATACTCTGACTCAAGTTCACTATCATTGGCATTTTCCGTATTCATTCATTGTTATTTGTGTTCTGTGTTTGTTATATGTTATTGGGACAAGAGAGGGTTTGTTATTGTATGTACAGTAATCCCTCCTCGATCGCGGGGGTTGCATTCCAGACCCCCCCGCGATAGGTGAAAATCCGCGAAGTAGAAACCATATGTTTCTATGGTTATTTTTATATATTTTAAGCCCTTATAAACTCTCCCACACTGTTTATAAATATTCCCCGCAGAGTTATACAGCATAATCGCTTTGTATTCTCTTAGATATTAGGTAAGATTCATTGAAATTATGTATATAAACACACTGTTTATATACAGTAAAACCTAAATATTATTTTAAAGATATTGAGTGTCTCCGATAGCACATATGTTACAGCCATTACGATAGACATGCCACCAGCAATAAATACGTACAATACAAGAAAAATAGTATACAGTAAATGTGTGTACAGTGACACTAAACGCACGTACATGTACTAAGTACTGTAAGTAGAAAATTAATTATGGTTACTCACCAACAATGACACGATGACTTGTCCGATAACAATGAGTTTTATTTTACTGCACAACAAAAGAGAGTGTTACAGCCCTTAAAGGAGCCACTTCAGGCGATTGTGTAGCACTGCCGTTGTTCTTCTGGCAGTCTTCAATGCAAATCCCTAAAGCAGATTCCATCCAGACTACTGCCTTATTACATCCACTTACAACTCGTTTTGCACCCTGGTTAAAAGGACACTGCGGCCGTAGATCTTATATTCCTTTCCTACTTTTTAAATAAAAAGAATCGTAGCCTTCAACGAATCCAAAACGTTTACCTTTTCGGCAATCATTAACATCTTCCGTTTGCACTTGGGCACGGCCCCTGAAGCAGTGGCAGATCGTTTTGGAGCCATAATGAAGGGCTTGACTATGCACAAAAATAAACACAAAAGAGCACAACTCTTTACACAGAGAAACACGTTGATGCTGAATGAGTGAGACGAGACTTCCTGGTTAACACTGCATTCAGCAAGCAGGAACTTAACTGCGTGCTCTGATTGGTTAGCTTCTCAGTCAGGAGAACTTAACTGCGTGCTCTGATTGGTTAGCTTCTCAGTCAGGAGAACTTAACTGCATGCTCTGATTGGTTAGCTTCTCAGTCATCCGCCAATAGCGTCCCTTGTATGAAATCAACTGGGCAAACCAACTGAGGAAGCATGTACAGGAAGTAAAAAGACACATTGTCTGCAGAACCCGAAGCAGCGAAAAATCCGCGTTATATATTTAGTTATGCTTTCATATAAAATCCGCGATAGAGCGAAACCGCGAAAGTCAAAGCGCGATATAGCGAGGGATTACTGTATGGTGTTGTTGCTTTGGTGGTGGTTTATACATATCTATATATTTATATACTTATTTTCTACGTGTGAAAGTTGCATTTTTTGTTATTGCTTCATTTAATATATTTATCTACTTATTTTTACATATCTGCTTTTGTGTGCTGATGTTTAAACCGTTGATTGTGGGGAAAATTGTACTTGTTAGAGGTACGGCTTGGTATTCATAGATTAGCCTCAGTAAATTATCCAGGCCTCAGGTCTTGGAAGTGTAGCTGCCGGCTGGGTCAGGGGTCAGCCATTACAAATGTACTGAATACTTTAAGTAAAGCTTAGGTAAGTTTGCTGTAGAGAAATAATGCAGCCTTCAAGTATAGAAAGTAACTGAAGTTTGTAGAAGAAACAATTTTTCCTTTTTTGCCTTCTGTTCTGCGTATGTAACAACTTTTTTTCTCTGTTCTGCTTTGAATTTTCACAAAGCCTTTTTAAAATGAACTTTATTGGACTTTGGAATTTCTTTTGTACGTGTTTAACTCATGCTGGATCCTTACCAGCTCAACAGCTGCTTGATTTCGAGATCCTGCAACTTATATTGTGTCTCATTTTGCCAGTTCAACCAAAATACTTATAAACAGCTAAATGCAAGCTAAATCTATGTGTAAATATAGCTAACAAATCACATATATTAAGATACATAAATGGAAGACCTGAGTATGTATGGAGCAGTCCACTCACACTCAACTTCAGCAGCTAGATGGTCCATGCATGCACATTTGATTTTTTTTCAGCACTTGCATGCACCTCACTTCTCACTAGCAAAGACCTGTGTGTGCAGCAAACACCGTCGCACAACAACAATGTTGTGCTAATGACACAGATGAAGAGACACAACATCGAAACGAAGCAATCACCGCGGCTCAATAACATACAAGTGACACAACACAGGCTTGTAGTTTTGACTAAAAACATTTTCTATCTGGAGGTATTTTACCAAGACAAAGATTACTAAGACTCATGCCAGCAATACAGCTAAGATATGGTATCACTGGTATCATCCTACTAAAACCAGTAGGGCGGCAAGGACAAGTGGGTCCATATTCTCCATACTGGGTAATTCTTAAGAGTTAGCTGACGTCTCTCAAAGTTCATGACAAGAGTAAAACTGATAGGGCGTCTTTGGGTTGTTTTTTGTCCCAAAGACCACATGCATCTAGTGTCTTCATAACCATTTAAAGCATTGGTGTCCATCTGCAATACTGGAGGGCCACAATGGCTGCAGGTTTTCATTCTAACCCTTTTCCTAATCAGTGCCCAGTTTTCACTGCTAATTACATTTTTTTCCCTTCATTTTGATAGCCCTGTTTTTAAGTATTGAGTCCTCTGAATTGATTCGTTTCTTCATTAAATGTCACCCAAACAGAAATGAAATGTGAAATGAGTTAGCCAACAGAAGACCAACTAAGTCAGAGCTTCAAACTCCAACCAGTTTCTTAAATACACTGTTAGAAATGTCTGTAAATCTAACGGTACAAATACTGTAAATGGTGAAAGTAAAAAACCTTTTCTGAAAAAAGGAAAGTTACCTTATGTTCTACTGAAAATTACCTGTATATCTTAAACAATACATTTCATTATTTTTTACAGTCAAGTTCTGTAAAATTGATATTTTTCTACCTTCAAAATCTGCTAAATAGTTTATTGATGAATTACAGTTACACTGAAAAAATCTGTTAATTTTACAGTGTAAAACTGTTAAATAGCGAGGGTAAACAACCGTAAAATGTAAAACGGTGAAGTGCTGTGTCAGTAACACCGGTTACGATATTTGCATAAGGACACGCCCCTTTTTACAATATTGTTCCTGGCGATCCGCATACCTTCGAATAGTAGGGAAAAAAACTTAAACTAAGTTAGCAAACATATTTTTCCCTGCGTGCTGAAGGTTTTTTGAGGTTATGGAAGCTGATCTATGGTGTGTTGTATTTCATAAGTAGGACACCATACACCACAAAAGAGAAACCTTTACTTCCCCACCAGACAACGTGCTGTAACTTCCTTAAACACTGAATTGTTTTGAATGTGTATAATTAAGTGATACATGCTTGCTGTTGGATGTTGTTACTTTACTGATGCTAACTGTGTACTGGGGATTGACCATGACAATACATATTGTTTATTGATTGTCATATTTATTACACACATGAATTTCTGGTTATGGTTAAACATTCTTTTCTGTTGGAATTTGTAGTTTTTACTACAAAATTATACTGTAGACCCAAAAATATTGTCACCTTATTTATTACAGTAACATTTTGGCAACCCAGTTGCCAGTATTTTACCGTAAATGTAACTTTTTTTTAAAGTGTACCATAGTCCAAAAAATATTGTCACCTTCTTTTTTACGGTAACATTCTGGCGACTCCAGCTGCCAGTTTTTTACCATAAATTGAACATTATTTTTTTTACAGTGAAGCTCATCCATCCATCCATTTTCTAACCCGCTGAATCCGAATACAGGGTCACAGGGGTCTGCTGGAGCCAATCCCAGCCAACACAGGGCACAAGGCAGGAACCAATCCTGGGCAGGGTGCCAACCCACCGCAGCAGTGAAGCTCATTCTTGTTTTAATGAAACCTGTTCTTTTAATTTCATGGCTTCTTGCTGCTCTCATTCTGCCACAGTAGACATTTCCAAAACTGATTTTCATTTTGTCTAAGAACACCATCGAGATATTTTGGTGACCTGAGCAGATCAGCCTTACTAAGACCTTCATCTTTCTTTATTTTCAGATATTGTGTGATGGACACTGGTTAGTTGGTCATTTTTTGTGTCTCATTATTGTTTGGCTGCCGATTAAGGTAAAAAGAAACAATTCAGGGGTCTGAAGCAAATTAATTAATGCTAAGGCAAAAGGAGTTAATTAGCAGCAACCGGTCACTAATTAATAAGATGGTTAGTATGAAAGCCTGCAGCCGCTGAGGCCCTCCAGGACTGGAAGTTGGACACCACTGATTTAAAACATAAATCGCATTGACATATTGATTATTGATTATGCACGGCGGATTAAAACAACATATTTTTGAAAATGCATGCTGAATGTTAATGATACAAATACATTCCCTGCTTTGCTTTACTTATTTTTTAATTAATACTTCTGAAGAACCTTTGAAGATTTAAATTATTTTTAAAGTCGAAATTCAGGTTATGATGCTAGTATTCTTGCACTCCATTTGCCTCTCACTGACGCAGCTCTTAACACGATATTGTCAAGAGTTCAAACTCTCACCGAACAAATGCCCTTCTTTGTATTTTTTTAATGGCCAGCTCAGGGCAGAGAAGCAATTATGTCACCAGCTATTTTCTGCTGACACTAAAGAGCACTGAGGTGAACTGAACATTTCAACGGAGGCTCATAGGATTAGCGCTTAATCTGCAGCACCATGCTGCACTCTGCTCTTTTTCTCCGTTTTATCCTGCTGTTCTTTCTACGCACAATGATTGTTTTTCTGTCTCTTGTTTACAGGAAGCAGATAGCTGCCTTTGTTTCATTAGTAACTCAAGTCAAGGAAAAGCTGTTAAGTGAGCACAAGCGAAGAAGATTATGCAGGCGGCTGAGCACTTTTACATTTTTTACTCTATGGCTTGACATGTGCAGGTTTTCTGTGATGTTTGAAGTCTTCCTGTAAATGATGTGGTGGCAGCCTTCAGCCTAAGAAACTTGACTGAAAGCCCACCGGACGCCTCATTTAATGACTCTCTGAGCTGGAATGTTCCATATTTGCCTTCTGCTACAATCTGAGCCTCTACAGAAAATCCCATTAGTCCAGACCCCCTGTAGGTTGTCAAGTGCAACACACCTTTCTCAGCAAAAGTACAAGGTGTTCAAAAGCACGAAAACTTCTGTGTCGGCATTCCATGATCCTCTTACGTAAGTGACAGACAGCAAAAATAGGACATGCCAGCAGTGTACTGTAAGTAGAATGGTACTCTCAAATTCACATTTCTGAGGCACGTTAATGGCCAGGCAAGACAAGAGAAGAGAGTGGCATCTCTGCTAAGTTATCCATTCTATTGGAAAACATCCTCTTAGAGAATGATGGATGGCTATACTGGGGGGCTGCAGCGTAATACTCCCCAGATCTAACAAGCACACAGGACCACTTAAATTACCACAGAACACTTCTTCAATATGCCTCAGAGGTTTGGGCCTCCACAGTGCAATGCAGTTTGGCCAGGCTGTGCGCTCTCACTTCATCACATGTATTTCTGTCTTTCATCAGCCACTTTTCCTCTCACGCCTTTGCCCATTTCAAACCACAGCAGGCTAGCTGTACACATCTAAAGTATGTGGAGTTAAACTAGATAATGCAGACACTGTATATATCCTAGATATGCAGGTGGATGAGCCTATGGTGTGCTGAGTTAATGGACTATCTGTAGGGCAGACGGCAGTGTCTGAGACTCAAGGCCCGTGTCTCTGATAAAGATATGAGAAACACTGGAGCACCACAAGGAACAGTCCTGTCTCCCTTTCTCTTTACTCTGTACACCTCAGACTATAAATATAACACCAGGTCAGGTCACTTGCAGAAATGCTTAGATGATCCTGCACTTATGGGGTGCATTGATAAGGGGGATGAGACCGAGGAGTGGACTCAGGTGGAGAAGTTTGTTTCTTGGTGCAAAGAGAATTGTCTTCAAGTTAACATCAGAAAAACCAAGCAACTGGTTATTGACTTTCACCGCACCAAAAAGTCTCTATGTCCGGTTACTATTCAAGGAGTGGATGTAGAGGTAGTTAATTTCTACAAGTACTTGGTGATCTTCATTAATGACAGGTTGGACTGATCTCAGAACACAAAGGAACTGGAAGTCTGTGTTCCTTTAATGTTGGAAGTGACATCCTTCACGTCTTCTACAACTCTCTGATGGTCAGTGCGATTGTCTATACTGTGGTGTACTGGGTTGGTGACATAACTGCAAGAGAGGCCCACTGAATCAACAAGCTAAATAAAAGGGCAAGCTCAGTTATAGGACACACTCTGGACACCCTGGAGGGTAGTAAGGGAGGAGAGAATCAAAACAAAACTGACTGCCCTTATGAACAATGCTGCACATCTTCTATCTGACACTCTAACACTGTGGACTTTCAGCCAATGAATCATTCAGCAAAAGTGTGTCAAGAAAAGCTCCTTTATACCAACAACAATAAGTCTGCATAACGCCTCACTGTGACTGTGACAGCCAAGTCAGAAGTTTTCTTTCTTTTTAAATTATCTTCCTTTTCAGTCATTACGGTGTGTGTTCAGACCATAGTGTGTGTGTATACACTACATAGTTATATCCATCTATAATATGAAACCCAGATTTATTTACATATACAAGTAGACATATTCTTGCCCGGCTCTACCTTCACATTTCATTTAGGCTTATCCCAGAACATTTCGTAGTGGCAGGGAAGTGAGTAGGGACTTCTCCCTGATATCCCCCTGCAGTTGACTTTCCTCAGGAGTTGCTCACTCTCCAAGCCTTGTCTGTCCTCCTCAGCCACAATAAGAAGATTGTCTTCGCTGCTTCTTCTGGCAATTCCTTGGTTGCCTTTTGCAGTCTGCCTCCCTGCAAACCCAAGTCCTTAAGGAGGTGTGTTGTTAATAGGCCCACATACTCTCAGACTCCTACTTCAACTGGGCAGAGCCCAGAACACTATTCGTCTTCCCTGCACTCTTTGACCTGGTCTGAGTATTTTGCTCTCTTCCCCTCATGTGTTGCCTCTATCACTTCCTCCCATGGCACTGTTAGCTCAACAAACAGTGTAGATTGTACAGCTGTAACCCACAACATAATGCCTAGTGAAGTGCTACAGATTTCTACTGGAATATAGAGCTACCTGCCCAGGTCCACCTCCATCTTCCAATCCACTCCTGGAGCCATAACCTTTGGTGCTGGTTTACTGCTGAAGCTCTTTATGTGTTCTCCCAGTCTGAAGTAAGAGATCTGCTGGTTTGATGCAGGGCTCTCATGGTTGGCTTCAAGCTGTCTCTTTTTCACCATTTCCACCAGTTCAGACCAGCCATTTGAAATTACCTTGTGCTGCTAGATTTTACAGCCAGGTAGTTCATGTTGGAGCGTGACATTGGTGGTCCCAAATAGGTCAATGGCTTGCTCTATGCCAAGTTACTGCTGGAGATTCTGAAGACTTTGTAAAATGTCATAACTTGCTCTAAGACATAAACAGGGCTGACCCTGTGGCAGCTTCCACAAATCTGCCCAGTTTACCACTTGGCTTGCAACACCCTCCCACATTATCCAGTGTCCCTGTTGACCTTGTGCCACTGCCTTTACTCTGTACTCCTTGGTAAGGTCCTTCTTACCTTTCATATTGGTCTTTGACCATATGCTGGGTGTGTATCACACCATCCAAGCCTGCCTATTCTGTATTGACCCTAGCCATTACCTCCTGGTGTTGACTGCCCTGTCCACTTAATCCTTAGGTCTTCACTTTCTCCCAGTCGCCACTCAGGCACCCATGTTCTTCACCACCACATCAGAGAAGTCCCTCATCTCCATTACCAGCCTTACCTTCTCTTGCATGTACTCGAGGATGATGGATTTCAGGGGTAGTTCCAGTGTGTTCCACCCTTGCAAGCTTACCACAGAGAAGCCCTGAGCATGCCCCAGCCATCTTGCTCACAGTTGATGAGGTGATATCACATAGCTTCATTGACTATAATACCCTTAGGTACATGGTGAAGTGATAACAACACACCCTGTACTTTCCAGAAAACTTGCTAGAGTTAATCCTGCTCAAGCCAGCTGCTGGAGGATGGCTTTCCCCCATTCCTTGTCTGAAAGACTAGCTGTATATTGCTTTCCCAGACTTCAAATTGGCTAGTGTCTAATATGATGGATGTTTTCTCTAGTGATGGTAAAGATGGCTAAAAGGAAAAGCTCTGTGACTTGCATGGCCTGAATCTCATCCTGGAACAGGTGATCAACTCATGCAACCTCTTCAGGAGCCTGGATGTGCAGGGAGATGTTTGTAGGAGACAGGTGATGTCATCCATGTAAGACCTTACAGGGGATAGCTAGTAGCTGGACCCCACCCACCACCTGCATGGCTAAGGAGGATTTCAAAGGCTGCTATGAAGATGATGAGGGGAGATGGAACATACCATTACAATCCCTACTTCTGGGTGTTGCCAGTCTGTGGTGCACTTTTGGAGGGTGAATCACATATGCAAATCCTGGAAGTATTTCATGACCATGGCCTTGATATATTATTAGGGATGTAAAAGAAATCCACTGTCAATGAGATGAGTTGGTGTAGCACTGACCAACATGCATTGGTGAGATCAAGCCTTATGATCTTCTTGCTTTTTGGTCTGGATCTGTTCCCAAAAAATTGATGCATGTTGCTTGAACCCTGGGCTTCTTGGAACTCTGGCCTTCTGGCAGCAGGTGATGATATAGACATTCTCCAACAGGTAGGTGGTCATCTTCCTGGCTATTATAGAGAAACCTTTAAAAAGTTTACATAATCTCCACCCCTGACAGCTTTATATAAGCTGGCCTAATCAATTTCATTTGGAGAGCTATGCCATCTCTACTATTGTGCCTCAGTTGGCAGCGACAAGTGCCACCTCTCAGCCATAAAGTCAGTTTAGTCTCATTTTTGATGATTGGTAGCTCTGCAGGGCCAAAATCTTGAATAATTTAATTGCATCTGGTTAAGCAGCCATCTAGAATAAGATCCCTAACAACCAGACACATAAAAGAAAATTGTAATATTATAGCTTGGGGTGAAATTTTCATTGCCACAATAATTAAAGGGCATCTGTAATTAACATTTCAGAATGCCTTCATTTATAAACAGACTCTTCTTATTTTGGTGCAAGTTAAATGCTTCATTGACTAAACAGAGTAGATTCAGAAAGTATTTTAACCTCTTCTCATGTTGTAGACCTAATGTTAAATGAATACATCTAACATTTTTGCCAATCAATATCTCATAATGACAAAATTAAAAAAAATGTTTTCAGAATAGTTTTTAAAATAGTCTCTCACTGATATACAATAAGTGCTTTGACCCTTTGCTGTGGCACACCAAACTGTGGTCAGGGCATCCTGTTTGCTTTTATTATCCTTGATATGTTTCTACAACTTGCTCCAAGTCCACCTGTGGAAACTTGATTTGTTTTTGACATTGTTTAGAAAGGCACACACTTATCTCACAATTCACACTGCAAGTCAGGACAAAAACCAAGCCATGAAGTCAAAAGAACTCTCTTTAGACTCCCACCATCAATCTGCGGTGAAGCAAAGATTAGGGCAAGGAGATTAAAAAAATGTATAAAGCTTTGCGTGTTCCCAGGAGCACAGTGTTCACAATAATTGTGAAATGGAAGGAGTTTGGAACCACCAGGGGGGTATTTTCCATACGTCGCTTAAATCATCCGAGATCAGATGCCTCATCTAGGATGAGTTAATGCTGGTGAAACTCATCCGGGATAAGTCGGTTTTTCAAACGCAGCTGTGTAGTAGATTAGTCTAGCTGGATCTAATCATCCAAGATGAATGCGTGCGCCCATATATATTGAGTCTAGAAAACATGATCAGCAAGTCTTTGAAAGGCTGTAACAAAATGACGAAAGAAGGGGCGCAATTTTTTTTTTCCACACAAGCGGAGTAGGACCTTTTATTCAAAGGATATGAAGAATTTCAAGATTTAATATGCACAAGGGGTAACACTGCAAAAGCAGCCCAGACCAGAAAAGACGGCTGGCAAAAAGTGGCCGACAAATTAAACGCTAAGTAGTGTGCATTGTACTTACTGAAAGCAGCGTTTCATTTCCTATGTGTCGGATGAATTATTATTTAATATGTCATAATTCCAGATCAAATGTGAGCACAAGGAGAATATAGGAACAGGTTAAAGTGAAGTACAAGAATATACTTCAAACTGGTAAATATTGGTATATAACTATTTAAAGAATTGTTGACATAAAGAATCATATATAATATAAAAAATATTAATTTTAAAGCTAATAAGAAGTGTCACATACGTGCGCATGGGAGGCAGCTAAAGGGCTTGAGTAAAGGCAGTTCCTTAAGGGCATGCCGGGATGTGGCAGAGTGCACTGACTCTTTTTCTCCCTTTCCTGTAGACCATTCACGGAAGATCCCACCTGGCTCTTTTGACGTCACTTCCGGGACCGACCCTATGAAAGAAGACCTTGACGGCCCCGGCCCCTGTGATATCGTGACTTGCACCAATGGCGGAAGACCATGAGCCCAATCCATATGATCTTGCTTCCTGTCTTCCCCTTTAAAAACCTGCACCTTTTCCCTAGTCCCTCAGTTCTGTTTTGGACTTGGTTTTGTGCACATCAGTGCTGTATTTACTAAACATTACTTTTGCAGCCAGGATACCACATTATACGGGTGGCTGCACCAAACCTTTATATGACTCTGTCTCCTATTTATGACAGAAGGCAGACAAGCAAAAAACAGGTGGAGGTCCACGCGGTTCAGACCTAACCCCTACAGAAGAGTCACCCTGTTTCTGAGTGCATTCCAGGGGGAAGCTCCACTTCAGGACCAGTGGCAGGATGCAGTGGTCACTTCATTTCAAGTAAAGGATGGTCATTGCATATATTTGTCCTCAATGTGTGCCATAGGTATGTTCCATATAGCCCTCTTTTTTGTTGGGTCAGTTGCAGGGAATGTCATATTCCTAAAACCTGTGTCTGACCAACAAGATATTGACAAAGGTCAAATATTTGATGAAGATACTATGTCTGATTATTCATCAGGAGGAGAGGTAAATTTTCCAAATAATGTTTGATCAAATGCCACTCTGATCAGTCCCGTGTGTCCCAATCACATTTGGAAATCCGGGGTAATGAGAATGTTAGGCTGATTGTGAGATTCTTTATGGAACTGTGGGTGTTTTTGCCTGTGTATTACCTACCTGGAATGGCATGAAACGCCTCTTTTATTGTCTGCACACGCAGGTGTCCAGGAAACACTATGAAAACCCAAAGGAAATATTTCAGAGCCAAACAGACTTTACGAATTGCCTGGCAAACTGCACTTTTAGATAGATTTTCCACATTGCCTACAGTATATACTGTAAAAAAAGTGCCGCTTGCAAAAAACCTCAAAGCAATGCATAATGTCTGTGTGGTTGTGAGAGCCCGACTTCGCCTTGTTTGACTTTGAATATAAGGTGCTAATAAATCTTTGAGGTACAATAGGCCTATTCCCCCTCGGCTAAAGCGGTATCTTTTGAAAAGAATTTCCTCCAGGAGCAATAAAGGATCTTGCCGATCGTGCAAAACCCTCTCTATATGAAATTCTCTTCTTATAATTTGCGCACCAATATCAATTGGTTGCTCATTCATAAACGGTGAAGCCATGACTGAATGAATTCCATGCACGGAAACTGATTAAGTGTGTGAGGTAATCCTTGTTTACAGAGAACAAACCTGCTCCGAGCAGGTTTGAGGATTTGGATGTGCTGCTATGACAACACATTCAGCAAGAGTTTCGAAAAACCGACAGATCCAGGATCATGCCAAATAGTCAACAATTACATCAGGCTAAACGAGTAATCCACGTACGAAAAATACCCACCAGGACTCTTCGTAGAGCTGGCTATCTGGCCAAACTTAATAATTGGACAAGAAGCTCCTTGGTCAGGGAGCTGACCAAAAATCCAATGGCCACTCTAACAGAGTGCTGAGATGGGAGAACCTACCAGATGGATGGTCAGTATCTGGTATTTATGGTAGAGTGGTTAGACGTAAACTTAGAGGTTTACCAAACAGAATTAAAATGACTCGCCGACAATGAGGAAAACGATTCTCTGGTCTGAAGAGATACAAACTGAACTCTTTGGGCAGAACTCCAACCACTAAGTCTGGTGAAGACCAGGCACTGCTTATCACCTGCCTAATACCATTCCTAAAGTGAATCATGGTGATGGCAGCGTCATGCTATGGGGGTGCTTCTCAATGGCAGGGACATGGAGACTGGTCAGAATTGAGGAAAGGATGAATGCAGCCAAACACAGGGAAGTCATTGAAGAAAACCTCCTTTAGACCTCAGGTTAGCGTGATGGTTGACCTTGGAGTATGACAATGATCCGTAGCTTAAAGTCAAGACGATGTTGGATTGGCTTTGCAACAAGTCTCTGTCCTCGAGTGGTTCAGCCAAAGCCCAGATTTAAACCCCATAGTCCATGTATGGAAAGAACTGAAAAAGCAACTGTAGAGTGTCAGGGATGCCAGGGGCAACGACCCGGCCGAGACACCTTGAAGGACCAGAAGAGGGCCAATGCCCACCCTGGATCACGTGGAGGTTGCCTTCCTGGTTGCTTTGGGGGCCACAGGTAGAGGGCTTGGAAGCCCAACCCTGTAGGGACCCGTGGTCACCGCCAGGGAGCGCCCCAATGCCTTGGGGACCCTGGACCTCCACACGGGGGGGAAGAAGAGAAGGGCATTTCCGCCACACTGGGGCGTGTTCAGGGAGGAATGCCGGGACACACCTGGAGCTCATCCGGGATGATATAAAAGGGGCCGTCTCCCTTCATTCGAGGCTGGAGTCGGGTGGAAGCAGGACAAAGCAAGAGAGGAGAGTGGAGGCGGCCCGAAGAGAAGGCATTGTGTGGCCAGGACTGTGTGGGGTTGGTTTGTGTGCACTTTGAATTGTATATAATAGTTGTAAATAAACGTGTGGTGATTTCAGTTTTTTGTGCTTTAATAAATTTGCAAACCTTTCTGAAAACATGTTTTCACTTTGTCAAGTGTGCAGAAAGTGAAGGGGTCTGAATACTTTCCTAATCCACTGTAATTTTGTCTCCAAGACCAAAACATTGATGAAACATCAATGAAATTTTTATTTTATATTAAACTCCCTGGCTAAGGAAAAATCCAAGCAGATGATTCTATTACAGTAGTGACCATCTGGACTAATATGAAAAGTGTAAGTGGCAGACTCCCTAAATTAATGCAACATTTTTTCAACAGTAATACCCTTCGACAAGTGATCAAAATAATTAAAAATGCAGTAGTTATTAATATTCATCATCTTGACTACAGGGAACACATTAGGGTGTTGTTGGCCTGAAGTGAGAGCTACATTATGCTTTTAGGAGCAGCCCATTCCATCCAGTAATGTTTTCTATTGACCTCACTTGGTTAAAGCAATTAGTGACCTCCATTCTATTACTGACTAATTAAATCCATCCATCCATCCATCCATCCTCTTCCGCTTATCCAAGATCGGGTCGCGGGGGCAGCAGCTTGAGCAGAGATACCCAGACCCCTCTCTCCAGCCATTTCTTCTGGCTCTTCTGGGTAAATCTTGTGGTGTTCCCAGACCAGCTAAAAGACATAGTCCCTCCAGCGTGCCCTGGGTCTTCCCCAGGGCCTCCTCCCGGTTGGACATGCCCGGAACACCTCACCAGGGAGGCGTCCAGGAGGCATTCGGATCAGATCACCCCCTCCTGGATGACTGAGCTTCTCACCCTTTATTTAAGGGAAAGCCCAGACACCCTGCGGAGGAAACTCATTTCGTCCACTTGCATTCGCGATTGACTAATTAAAATTAATTATATTATAATGATGTGAAAATCATTGTGGGGTGATAGAAGGCCGACTTACTATGCCTTCTGTATGAAGGTAATAAGAGTGAACCCTTCCATGTCCACACCAGAACCTCACAACATCAGCTCTATTGCACATGTCAGCCAAGAAGCCACACATTTTGACGACTTGTCTAATTTACCATTTCTCTTTCTTTCTTTCTTTTCTTTTCTATTTAATGCTGAGTGGTACCCACTCACTATTCTGTTGTTACTGTTTAAGAACTCACTGCTTCCTTTGACGTAAGTATTATTTGAGGTGTGTGATAGTATACTTGAGCTGGAAATATCAGTTGAAGGTTAAGTTTCCAGGTCTTGAGATTTCCTTAAATTTAAAAGTAAATGTGATTTTTCTTGTGGTGTGAGAGTACGTTTAGAGAATTCAATGGGTGCCAGCTGTGGAAAAGAACTACAAAATTCAGGGACTTTCCATTTATGACCTACCACAGTACTTAAAGTGCTTAATACTAACATCTCCTGGAGAATAATGGCAGGAACATGCAGGTCAAAAACAGGAGCTCAGATGGCTAACATACAGTATACTGTACATGTAGCAGACTAGAATGACAAAGGAGGGGAGTTCATGTGGTCTGCACACCTTTTGCATTACAGTTGAGCTCTGGTTGCAGTTTTCTCTAAAGTATTCAATACTGTGTAAAGCAGCCAATTTTTTTTGTTCAAGACTAACAAATCTAAAACTCTTTATTGTCTCTAGGTGGCCGTCATTTTTTGCCTCATGTTGTTCGGTATGACTCACTCCCCCTCTCTATCTTCTCATTTTAGCTGCTCTATAATTTCTCCTACACTTTTCTTGCAAGATCTTATTACACTTTTGGCACTCCTTTTCATCACTCATACTCTCAATCCCTTCCGTCTAAATTGTTCATTTCTGTTCTCTGGCTTGCAGAAATCAATTCTATTACTTTGCTTTTTACCAGTCCTCAGTTAATCTTGTGAATGCATTCATTTCAACATCCAACTGATAACTAATGCCTTGAATCTTTGACTCCCACCTCTTTGCAGAAATGAATGGCTGTCAAAGGTCTTCTGTTAAATGCTGATCTTAGATTCCTCTTTGTGTTTCTTCAACTGGCCCGTTGTTTAGTTTTCAACACTTTTGGCCACATTACCTTCCTGAAAACCATGAGTGACCATGCTGGGGGTTCTGGATTCTGTTACCCCAGGTGTGTTTTCCTACCACATTCTGGTAACATGCAGTTAACTTTCATTAGAGCTGAAACACATTTCTTGTGTGCTGTCTGCTGTGATGTTCTTGTACATGCTACCAAAACTGAAACACACTTTATACAACAGAGCACATACCATCTGCTGCCACCTGTATGCCATTCTTTGCAAACACTTGTTTCTGTTATCTATGAAACATCTTTAGACTTTTGACACAACTTCTGTCATGCTCTGACATTCAGATGCTGTCTATTACTAGGCAAAATGGCTACTGTGCAAAATCTACACATAAAAAGATTCACCTTGGCATGTCCTTTAGACATTATTTTAGATAAAGCTTAAAATTCCAAAATAAATTGAGTTTCTTGTGCTTTTTATGTATATTTGCATTTAATGCTAAAAGCAGCTATTTGTCATGAAATTGAGTCTTAACTAAGGCAAAAAGGGATATGAAGTCTCCAAAAATATGTTAAGAAGCAGGTCAGGATTTTCACTAACCTGCCCAGAGGAACCCCAGATATTACCTGCTGGCTTTAATTGGAATGGGCATCAAAAAGGAGGAGCTGGCAAAAGAAATTAAAATGTCCACAATTCTATTAATAAACTCCTCAAGAGGGAGGATAACGGTTGAAACCCAGTTTGTGAATAAAAAGAGCAATTGAGAATTTTATTAGAAAAATAGCAAATGAGGCCAGAATACGCAATATAAAAAAAAACAGCAATTGCCTAACAAAGCAATTCACAGCAAACAAATCCCAATAACAGTCCAGAAAAATAATCCACAAACTGAGTGAGTATAATCCAAAAGAAGCTAAAGTCTAAACAGAGGAATGATCTCCGAGTCAAAAGCCATCTCAGCTGACTTAAATAGCCAGACAGAGGAAAAGCTCAGGAGTTGGGATGTCAGGGTGGCCCTGCCTCCTAGGGTACCACCCACAAAAGACATAAGAGAACATAATATTACACAGATAGCAGACATATAATAAAACAGAAATAGACTATGATCCAAAAAGAAATTATTTAAAAAAAAGACATAAAAAAGAAGCCACGGTGCAAGAGCCATTTGCTAGTTAAAGTTTAAGTCATATTAAATGTTTACCTATATATTAGTGCATAGTCTATGGGAGGTTCTTACAACCCCCGAAGCTGAATTGAATTGGTACATTCTAACTATTTCTTGTCTCTCTGACTACAGAATCATCTCAGTTAGTGACCTGCCTTGCCGTGTGTAAGGCATGCAGGGCACACGATTTTAAACCGCGCCTTAACGTGCCCAATAGTATGAAAGTTAACAACTCTATTGAACATGCAGTGCCGTACTTTTACAGTGTACTGAAGGTGAAGAAAAGCATCTTTAACTATAGAAACAACCGAAGTTTGGCAAAAAAAGTTTAGAGACATTTTTTCTAATTTTGTTTTGCCTTTTATTCTACATGTGTAAGATTTTTTCTTTATTCTTGTGTGGATTGTTTGCTTTGAATTTTCACTAAATCTTTTAAAACAAACTTTTGGACTGATTTCTTTCGGCACACGTTTAAGCCGTGCTTGATCCTGCCTTATTCACGAGTAGCTACACACAGAACACTCCCTGGCAGACACATAACACGGTACCGTGATTGCCATTACTGTCTGTCCAAACCTGGCTCCCACTGGATTGATTTTGTTGAAATTTTGCTCACTTAGTCTTTAAGGAAACTGCATTGAGATATTTCAATTAGAGTGTGCAGTGCAAATTTTAAAAATCTGAAAATCTCCCATTGAAACAACAACATTTATTTATATAGCACATTTTCATACAAAAAAATGTAGCTCAAAGTGCTTTACATAATGAAGAATAGAAAAATAAGAGACACAGTAAGAAAATAAAATAAGTCAACATTAATTAACATAGAATAAAAGTAAGGTCCAATAGCCGGAGGGACAGAAAAAACAAAAAACTCCAGACAGCCGGAGAAAAAAAATAAAATCTGCAGGGATTCCAGGCCATGAGACCGCCCAGTCCCCTCTGGGCAATCTACCTAACATAAATGAAACAGTCCTCTTTGTATTTATGGTTTTCACGGAAGGATTTGATGATGATGATGATCATATGGACTTCTGGCTTTTAGTCCATCAATGCTGGGGCATCATGGTGCTTTGAGTAGGTTGGTGGTGGCGCAGGCCGCCACCACAGAGAAACCGGAAAAAGAAACGGAAGAGAGAGCAATGGTAAACTTCTCTGTCTTAAAACAGAGAAACATTCTGTGTGACTTACGGATTAATTTGTTTCAAATTTGCCTAGAAATCAATCCCTTCACCTTGTATATCTTGTATATGTTCTTGTTTTACTCATTGACAGCGTTTACAAGTTAGTCAAACCCCAGGAGAGTTCCATGTAAAACTAATAGTAAGTATATTCACTAATCTTGGGGCGAGAGAGTGACATGTTGATTAGTACATGTAAATACGAATTTCACTGTAGCCTGTACATGTGACAAATATGACCCTCTAAGCCTATAAACTGTCACAAAGTCACACTGATCGAAAATCAATGCACTGTACAATGCAACAATGCAATGAAATTGTCACAGTAGGCATAGCCCATGCCAGACTTACTTGCCATTTGTGATTTCTTGACATCATCCCAAAACTTCTCTGCTCCCTTCTCTAAATGAGCACTCCCTCTTCTTCGTCACAAGAACATCTCTGGAGTCTCCCTGGTTAGGACTGTCCATGTTTGGTTGTAATGGTATAATTGGAAGTGCAATTGTTTTTTTTAATGCATTTGGAATTTTGCATTCTTTTACCTGACACTTTCCTGTTTTCCCATCCTGTTGACATGATTGTCTTTGTATTTGCATGTAGATTCTTCATATCTTTTGGATTGAATCTTGTTAATTGCTCACTAAATCACACAGAAGTGTGTGGGCTTTAAAGATGCTTCCTAAAATAAAAACTGGCACTGTGGTTAGTGTTGCTGCCTCACAGCTCCACAGTCCTGAGGTTCAATCTTGCTTAGTTATTGCTTGTGTTGAGCCTGCATAAACACCATATACAGTATTTATATGGGCTTTTTTTTTTTTTTTACTATATTCTGTGTTTCCTTCCATGCCTGATAGACACGATGGTTAACTGGGCTGGCAACTCTAAACTGGCCCTTCATGAGTTGCCATGCAATAGACTGATACCCCATCCATGTTTGGTTTCTGCCGTGCACTCAGTTCTGCTCTGGACACAACCCGAATTCTCAAATGCTCTGAACTGCATAAAGCAAGTTTAAGGATGGATGGATGGACAATTGATGTTTATTTTATGTCATCCCCTTTAACACAGCTGAGAAAGCAGGATTTGTTGCATTCTGGGTGGTTCCAAGTTTCTTTGCACCACTATTCCGTATGTTCTTTCAATTAATGCACACATTGGCAAATTATTAGCACTGCTGCTTCACAGTAAGTAGACTAGGGATTACATCAGGGGTGAGGAGGTTTCATGTTCTCCCCATGTCTGCGTGGGTTTGTCCCTAGTGCGTGTATTTCATGTGTGTGTGAGTTCGTCCTGCGGTGGTCTGGTGCCCTGTTAGTTAGTTGTTAATTCCAGCTTTGTGTCCTGTGCTAGCTGGGATAGGCTCCTGCAACAGTGGTCTGGATTAAGCAGGTTAGAAAACGACATGACATTTTTGTGCTATTCCTGCATTTACCTGTTGGGCCCTTGACCAAGACCCTTAATCTGCAATTAGTCCATCCTGGATATGATGCATCAAGCCCTGCAGGCAGGTCCTCCAAGTTGTAGAGAAAACGCAGAGGTTGGTGGCAGGACTGGCACTCAAGCCACTGTTAAAAAACCTCACACTGCTCCATCCGTAGGTGGTGCGTCATGTGGTGGGTGCAGCAATGTGCTGTATCAGTGCATGTTCCCAACATATGTTTTCAGTTGTTCATACTTTGAAAAGAAATTATTTTCATTAAATGGAAAATGACTGGCATGCATATAGGATGCTAAAATCTTATTCTTTATCAAATTATGTGAATTTCCACAATTATAGATCCACAGCAATGCCTCGCATTTCCTTGCTAATGCATATATGTATGACCGATCAACACATCAGGAGCAAAGTGTGCTGAGGACTTTGGCTAGCAGCAGCTTAAATTAATAATGCATTAGTTACATCATAGACACTGCCTGTCAGGTTGACAAGTACAAGTTTGCTCCACATAAAAGGTTGATTCATCAGGTTAGATATAGACATTTTAACAAATGTAATACTTGTAGAGGGATATGAAGTCATTTTCTAAACTTAGGGTCACAGAGAAAGCAGAGTCTATCCTGTCAGGTGTTTGGCATAAGCCTGCCATGCAGAGGACAGACACATTCACTCACACACCCAATGTCACTCATACACAGCCAGGTAAGAACAACCAAGTAAGCCATTGTGAAGGTTGTGGTAGGCCATCATTTGTGCATGAGGGTCAGACAAAATGTTTCAAACTAATTCAAGGGGCTCTTATATAACAGGTCTGTGGCCAATTTCAAATAAATACTTGTGTCAGGGAAGGTGCAGGCTCCAAACGGGTGTGGGTGTGCGTTTCGCTCTGTGGTTAATTAAGATACTGGCTAGCCATACCGCATACGTATGTGATGGCAGGCAGATCAGTCAGGTGCCTCAATTGTCCCGTGGAGGACGCAGTTCATCACACCCGTACCCAATTAGGCAGCAGATGATAACGGAGCCTGCATGGGACAGAAGGGGAGGAAACAGATCTGAAGAAAGAGAAAGAAGAAAGGAGGTTTAAGGTAGGAGAGAGAAGTCAGGGGGCATAGAGAGCCAGTGCACGAACAAGCCAGAGAGAGGGAGGTGGCAGGCAGCTGGCAGGAGAGTCCCTTGTGGAGTGTGTGGCCGATGCTCAGGGGCTGGAGAAGGCTGCTCCAGCTGAGCAACTAGGGAGCTGGAGTAACCTGCTCGTGTGACTTGCCACATAAGTCTGGGAAGGCAGCGAGAGTCAGGAACACTCGGATGGGGAGTCCTGTAAGGGTCATGGATGGCCACAGGGACCCAATCCTTTGTATGCTGAGGTCCAGATTGGGAGCCATGCTGGGAACCATGGGACAGCAGGATCCCAGACCTGTAGCAGAAGTTGGGTTGGTATTTCTTCTACTGCAAGGTCCCATTTAGGGTTAGCAGGGAGATGTTAATGCTAAAGGATAGCACCAGGGACTGCACTTTTAAAGGATAGATATCCGCCTGTGTTTTAACCTCATTTTTAAAGGATTATTTATTTGACTTGGTTTTAACCTCCACAATTTATTGTCTGATGATGCAAAGCACTTTGTTTTGAACACTGCCTTGTTGGATAGTTTGTTAATAAAAGCACTAATACACTTATGTACCTACCCCTTGCTGCTGTATGTTTGTCCTCATTTGCTAGGCTCATCCCTCGGGTATGTTATTGACGGTAACAGCTTCGAAAGGCTCCTGGAAGGACCCAGTAATGTGGGGCCGAGCTGCACTGTCACAGGGGCATATATTATTTTAAGATATGCAAAACTCTGTTGAATGTCATTGACACAAAAATGCTGTTGTAGCTGTGCTCCTAGGTTTCTAGAATTGTTTAGCTACGAAGATGGCAAAAGTTCAAGAACTGAGTAATGTGCATAACACAAAGAAATTCCAAAATCCAAGTAATTTTTTCAAAAGTTTTGTAAAATTTCGGGGTAAAAAATGACAAAATAGACAAAATTTGAAAACACACACACATACACAAAAAAAGCTTCTTCCTTGTGTGATTCCTTGTGCCTTCTATATTCATATTTCACCTTTGTTGTAGGTGTCGGTTCCATGGTTTATGTTATTGCATTCTCTGATATCTTGTGATTTGCAAGCAAAACTGAAACAATTTGCAGCAAGTGACAGGTGGGCCTGCTCCATTTACATGTTGGGTGGGAGGTGAGTTATGCTAAGCTATCAAAACAGATTGTATCTGTACTTGTTTTGGTGATTTCTCATGTATATACAGTACAACAAAGCACATTTCTCATAAATATCTTATATTTGTATACAGATGTTTAACATACCACTTACCAGCAAGACTCTGTCATCTTCTCTATTTTTGTTGTTTCCCATTTTTACTATATACATAATCTTTTGTCTGAACCATGCAATGCTTCACCATGATGTCCAACTAGAACTTGGGCTGTATCCCCTGATGCCAAAAGAGCCCATTATTTGACTTTTTGTCCCAGCATACTTTTAAAATGTAACCGATAGACTGTATAGCACTACTTACTGTTACTGAGAACAGATACATTCTTCAGGCTTTTCTCAGTGTTTAACTCACAAAAGCTGCAGCATCCTCCATTGGAATCCAGTGATGATAAGGACATCCACTGGGACTCGATGAGAAATCTCCTCTTCAAACACAACACCACGCTGAGTACTGTAATGCAGGCCAACTTCACTGATACATGCACTGAGCTGAAAGCAGATCAAGAGGAGTAGGCAAAACTGAATAATGTTGTCTGCACTCTTCATTCCATTACAACTTAGAGATGAGAGCGCTCTGTAAAGAAGTTTCTGACTTGAAAGTTAAACTGCTAGATGAAGAAGTCAGGACCCAAATAGACAACCTGAGAACTGTCAAGCTTAAAGACTTGATTTATTTTCTCTCCCAAATTTGGTCCAAATGGTTCCCAAATATCTGAACATGTGTCCCCGAGATCACACGGTCAAGTCAGATGTACAGTGGACATGCAGATGCTGAATGCTCCCTTATAATTACATTTCTGAGGCTGTTGTCATTTCTGTTAAATCTATGTAATTAATAACATTCAGTCATATCTTTTCTTATACACCAACATCATATTTTGCTTCCTTTAAAAACTATTTTAGTAAAATATAGTCATTGTACACACAGTGAATGTGAGATTACCAGTAGATCTCTTCCACACGAGATCTTAGCACTCAAGGCTGGCCCTATGCTAACATGTTTGAATTTGCCTTTAAGGACATTTGTTCTGCTTTGTGGGTTTTGTTCTTTCATTCTGTGAAGACATTCTGTTTGTTATAATACTCATTTGTCTGAGAGTACTAAAATTGTTTCTGGCTTTAAAATCATAACATGAAAAACGTGTGGACTTCACCTCTTCTTGATTTTGAGTGTGGTCTCCTACAATTGATTCCTCTAATTTTCTTGACCAACAACAATTCTAATCAGGTAAGACCTTAAAGGTGTCTTCTCTTGAATTGTTCCTTTCTGCAGCCATTGCTTCTTATTGCAGTCTCTTATATGGATGCGATCTTCAGTCTGCAACTCTTTCAGCAGAAGGTGATTTCTGTTTTTCCTTGTGGATATTCTTGGCATCACTAGTTTCAGAAGTTCAGTTTAATGGCACGCCTGTAAATTAACGAGCTTCTGTGTAAGTCTCAATGCCCTTTCTGTACTATTTTAATTGAACAGGGATACTCAACAGGAGGTCAAATCTGGCTTGTGAGCAAAACTTAACTGGCCTGTAATGTAATTTCATATCATTTTAATCAAACAGAAAAATATATTATTATTGTTTCAAATCACTTAATACATTTAACATCCGTTGCTGATGGCGGCCATATGAGGCAAAACAGCACCATCTTCTGACAGAAACACCATGCTGTGCCAACAGCTAGCAAAAATGGTTTTCTCAGAGCATGGATGTTAAACATCAGAAAGAGAACAATGAAAATCTGGTTTAGCCAGTGTGATAGATGGCCAGGAGCTTTGCCCGGCCAGGATGCCCTTTTGAAAAGAGGACCAGGGGAGTGGACATATCGAGACATGAGAGGGCAGCCCCCCTGGTTAACACTGGGGCAATGCGACTGGAGCTTAGAAGCTCCATCCTGTGTGAGCCCTTGGCCACCACCAGGGGACGCCTGGACAGTTTCGGAACTGTGGACTACAGCATTTCTGCCACACCCAGAAGTGCTACCAGTAGAGGAACCGGATTCTCTTGCAGCACTTCCACCACACCCGGAAATGCTGTCGGAACTTGATCAAGGAGCACCTGGAGCAGTATAAAAGAGGCCGCCTCACTTCAGCAAGGGAGCCGGAGTCGGGTGGGAGTAGACTGAGCTTGCGAGCGAGGAGTGTAGGTGGCAGAAGAAAGGACAGAGTTTGGGTGTATGGGAGCACTGTGTTGTGTGTAGGACATTTATGGAAATAAATGTGTGTGTTCTGGACATTGTGGGTCTGTCTGTAGCCGGGCTGATCTTCTACACCTGATTTAATGAGCTGAAGCTACCTTTTCCAACACATGGAAGATAGCATGTGTGTTCTCTCAGAAATATGGTATCTTATTGAGAAAACTAGAACCAGCACTTTCACTGGCATTTGGATGACTTCAAGATTCTCATCTGTCTGTCAGAGATTTGTTCTTTGTTAAGCAAGCCAAGGAGACCATTGTGGCTGAATTTCAGTTAATAATTATACAAATCCAAAGCTCTGAAATCTTAAAAATGAGATTTGGAAATGTGCAACCTGCAGCATTATGAACTCACGGACCAATTTAAAAAGAGCAAAATTACAGAGGGACTTGGACAGCATACAACCTTGGGCAGATTTGTGGCAGATGAAATTTAATGTCAGTAAATGTAAAGTATTACACATAGGAAGCAAAAATATTAGGTTTGAATTCATAATGGGAGTGCACCTTATGAGAAGAATTTAGAAGTCATAGTGGACTCGACACTGCCAGACGGTGTTCAGAAGCCATGAAGAAGGCTAACAGAATGTTAGGTTATATAGCACACTGATGCGTAGAATAAAAATCCAAGAAGGTTATGCTCAATCTTTATAACAAATTGGCGAGCAGCATCTGGAGTACTGTGTGCAATTTTGGTCTTCAGGCTACAAAGAAGATATAGAAGTTGTAGGAAAAGTACAGAGAAGAGTGATTCCAGGGCTACAGGTGAAGAGTTGTTAGGAAATATTAAAAGAGTTGAGCCTTTTTTTAGTTTAAGCAAAAGAAGATTAAGAGTTGACATGATTGAAGTGTTTAAAATTATGAAAGGAATTAGACCAGTGGAATAACACTGTTAATTTAAAATGAATTCATCAAGAAGACGCATACACAGTGGGAAACTTGTTAAGGGTAAATTTCACACAATTATTTGGATTTTTTCTTCAGACAGAGAACCACAGAGAAGTAGTGTGGAAGACTGTAGGACATTAGAGAACTTAATGTTATTTTGGAGGGATTAAGTGAATAGGACTGGTGCGTTTTGTTGGGCTGAAGGGCCTGTTCTCATATAAATCTTTCTAATGATCTAATGTTCTAATATTAAACTCCCTTTGTGAACTCTCTGACTATCATCTTCAGTAAGCTAGTTATGGATTGCAAAGGCCAGTTTTCTCACTAGACTGTTGCTTAGGTAGGTATAATGTTTAAATATTGTAGGATTTATTCAGGATTAATTAATTTATTATTTATTTAGGATTAATTGACATCTGGCTATTCATAATCTCATACATGGTCTCCTTTTATTTTTCGAGTATGCCTGAATTTTGCAACTTCAAAGGCGAGGAGAAAGAAAAGAAAGAAAACATTCTTGCAAACAAGTGCAGATTTATTTTCTTATTTTAGCTTTTTGTTGTATGGACAAAAAAAAAACACCATGAAACTCCATATTGAACAGAATCCTTTTGACGTTAAGGTGTCCATTTGTATTAACCCATTTTTCATTTTAATTGTTTACATTATCGTGGTCAGTACTGTTGTGCAAATGTCTGTCTATTAGTATGAAAAGATAATATATTGAAAAATACTTGCTTTGCCAAAAATAACACAAATATAAATTTGATTCTGAACTGAACAGAAAATCTGAAAGCAAATACAAGATTACATTTTGAATATGTTTAGTATAAAGCAGTGGGCCACCACATGTTTCTGTTTATTTTAAGTAACCTGGCTCCTTATCATCTTGAGTATCCTTGTTTTAAAGTCTTTATTATTTTCATGATCTACCAGCCAATCTATTAGATTGTGGACTTGAAACAAACTGTAACCCATTGTCCCTAAACTCTTGATAAGACATTCCATATGTTGCAAACAATGTTTTCATACATGATGTTGCTGCTTTGCATGTAGCTGTGGACAAGGTCTCTACTTCAGGGAAGCCTGAGCAGTACTCATTTATCACAATATACATTTTACCTCTGAATTTGAAATGATCTGTGCTTACTTTCTCATGTGGTCTTTCAGGATCATAACAAGTGAGCAATGGCTCATTTCACTGCTGTGGTCTATGAGTCAAGCAAAGAGAACACCACACAACATTATGTGTTATACTGAGGTTCACCTCACCAGCTCTTCTCTTATATTTTCCTTCACCACAACGTGCCTCATTAATCTTCTTTAGCGTGTCTTTACACATGACCTTAGCCCCACCAAATCTGGTGCCTTGCAATATCACTCCATCTGCTATTATTAATTCCTCTCTAAAGATCTAGTAGTCCTTAATGAAGGATGGACATGCATTTTTCTGTAGATGCCAGCCATTCAATATCGAAGCTTTCAAAATGTTCAAAAATTATTTCTCTGCAATATTTTGTCTTATTTCCTTTAAATTTGGTGCTGTTACTGGAAGAGAACCCATAATCATATGCGTTTACACTGATTCAGGTCACTTGTCCTGTGTACTGCTCTTGAAAGTACGCCTGCTTCAGACTCTACATAACAAAATTTGGAAACTTGATGAACACCCTTTGAATTCACAATGGACAGTTCCTTAATACATATTTCTGTAATGTAACCAGTGGTTTATAATCTGTCTTAAAGACAAATGTTTGTCCATATATGTAATGAGGGAAATATTTACACACACTGTAATTATCAGAAATTGTTTTGTAATTATTATTATCTGGTTTCAGCACTTGTTATTGTATAAGATGCATAACTACCAGTGTTTTTCATGTTTATAGAGAAGTTATGGTCCTAGGGCAGACTGTGAAACTTCTGCAGAACTCCTGAGCTCTTTTGTTGGATCATAGAACTGTACCACTGGTACATTAATAGTACAGTAGAATTCTTTAAACTTGGTCTACTCTGTTATTGCTTGCAGCTCCATGTTCATTAATTTCTTTGTTCAAGTATTCCTGAGTGGAGTGCATGTTTGAAATAGTTGGGCAATGAATTTCCCCAAGTAGGTGACCATATTTTAACACCATCTCTACAACTGGACAATTTCTGTTTACTATTACTGCCATTTTCCATGTGTCAGGTCTTACAACATCAGAGGAAACATTATCATCAAGAAATGTGAATTTAGATACTCCAAACTAACATTTTTTCTTGATAAATGTAAACTCACATTGTGAGCTATGTCAAGTACTTGCTTCAGTCTAGCATCATGCACCTATGTAGTAGACAAGAACACAACAAAGTCATCCATCATTATTTCAAATCCCTGGAAAATTCCTGGCATAAAATACTGGAGAACTTCAAGGAACTGTTCTGTCTCCCTTTCTGTTCACCATCTACACAATAGACTTTCAGTACAATACCATTGGCTTGCCACCTACAGAAGTTTCATCATCATCATTTGGGGCGGAGTGGTGGCTCTGACGCTAAGGATCTGCGCTGGTATCCCGAAGGTTGCTGGTTTGAATCCCCATCACTGCCAAAAGAGATCCTACTTTTCTGGGCCCTTGAGCAAGGCCCTTAACCTTCAGTTGCTCCAGGGGTGCTGTACAATGGCTGACCCTGCGCTCTGACCCTAAGGGGTATACAAAAATTAACAAATAAAGAACAAAAATTAAATAAATAAAAAAAAAACATAGGCTGCATCAATAATGGAGACAAGTGAGAGCACAAGAAAGTTGTGGAGGACTTTGTGTTTTGGTGTAGGGACATTTACCAGCAACTCAGCATCAGCAAAACAAAAGGGCTAGGCATGTCAAACGACTGGGACTTCACACGTGAAGTGTGATCTAGCCTCACTTGGGAAGGCAGAATGGTGGGTGGGTGGTTTACGGGAGGAGAGAAAGAGTTTCTGATCTATCCTTTTCTTCCCCACAATTGTAAGTGCCAACACAACAATAGGCTTCATGGCCATAACTCCTTACAATATTGGAAATTAAGGTTAACGCTATCATATGTAATAATGTACAACCTTAATGTAAGATTATAAAATGACAACAAAAGATCAGAAGCAATATCTCTATGACCAAACAGTAAACTTTGTGAGGGGGAATGTCACATGTCTCAAATACGAACTAAAGAGGAAGAAAGTATTCTCTCACCTAACAGGTGTAAATGAAAAAATAGTACTTTTACAGGAGACACAATTGATCAACAATGGTCAGTTGTGGTTGCAAAGAAACTGGACTGGCCAAATATCCCACTCCAGTTATACAAAGAAAACTAGAGGTGTGGGAATCTTAATTGACATAACAATTTCATTTGTAGTATCAGATGTAGTAACAGATCCTGAAGGGCAATATGTGATGGTTATGGGTAGTTCATTTAATTGTAAAGTGATTTTGATAACTGTCTATGCACCCCATGTGGATGATAGAGACTTCATCCAAAACGTATTTTCATAGATTCCTAACTTGAACACTCACAAAATTATAATGGCCAGAGACTTTAATAGTATTTTAAATACAGACCTGGATAGGTCTTCAGCTACAGGGGTGAAAACATCTAACACTGCAAAAATAATCACACAGTTTTTAATTGATCATGACCCATGGAGATTAAGAAATCCATACTTAAGAACATATTTCCTTCTTCTCACCAGTATATCATTGTTACTCAAGAGTTGATTATTTCTTTATAGATAACAATTTCATATCCAAGATTAAATCTTGCAAATACTATACTATTGTTATCTCTGACCATGGAGCTCACTTCACTATGCCCAATATACTCATCTCAAAGCTGGCATCTTAACCCCCTGTCACTAGCTGACGAGAACTGTACAGAATTTACATCCAAATGAAAATTATTTTTTTAGAGACAAATGCATCCTCTGAGGTTTCTGCAGAAATACTCTGGGAAACTCTGAAGGCATTTTTAAGAGGACAGATTATCTCACATATTTCCCACAAAAAAAAATGGGAATTAAAAAGGCCTCAGAGTTAATCGGTGAAATTACCATAATAGATGAAGAACACGTCAGGTCTCCAAATGAGGCAGGCTTTGCAATCAGAACTCAACCTGTTGACAACAAAAGAAACAGAACAACTCATTTTTAAAATTGTGACATCATTACTATGAACACAGAGAGAAGGCTAACCAGATCTAAATGCCACAAATCACCAACACAGACAGAGATTGAATCATTGGCCATGAAAATATAATGCACACATTTAGAGACTACTAAGTCCTTATATTCTACTCAGTTTAAAGAACACAAGACACAATCTAATGTGTTTTTTGATACATTAGGGATACCACAGCTAGATTCTCTCAGTGCAGAGGAATTGGATAATCCTCTAACACTATCAGAATTACTAGATGCTATAAACTCACTTCAGAGTGGGAAACCACCAGGTCCTGACAGCTACCATGCTGAATTTTATTAAAAAAATTATTATTAGCAACATTTATAGAACTAGAGACAAAAAAATTCTACCTCAAACTTTTAGCCAAGCATTAATTATTTCCTAAGAAAAATAAGGACTTATTACAACATGGATCATACAGGCCAGTCTCGCTTCTGAATAATGATGTTAAGATATTCTCTAAAACCCTAGCTAGAAACACTGAGAAAGTGCTCCCTTCAGTAATATCACAAGACCAAACAGGATTTATTAAATGTAGACATTTGGCTTCCAATCTTTGACACCTATTTAATGTAATATATTCACCCATAAAGTCTATCACTCTGGAGATCATATTATCTTTGGGTGCAGAAAAATCATTTGATATGGTCGAATGGTATTTTGGGTTTGGCCAGAACATATGTGGATTGATCAAACTACTGTATACCAGTCCAGAAGCTTCAGTTTGTATTCACAACATTATTTCAGACTACTTCAAATTAGAACGTGGTACTAGACAAGGATGCCCCTTGTCACTACTTATATTTGCAATTGCCATTGAGCCACTGACTGTTCACTTTCATAATGCATTAGAGATAAAGGGGATTTTCAAAGAAGGATTTGAACAGAAAATATCATTATATGCAGATGATATGGCACTGCATATATCAGACCCACAAAATTCTGTGCCTACATCCCTAAACGTACTAGCAGAATTTCAAAACATATCTGGAATCCAAATTTAAACAAAAGTGTGCTTTTTCCAGTGAATTCTCTAGCAAACAACACATCACAAGTAAATGTAAAGCTCTTTTTCAACAAAATTTTGCTGTTTGCATGGACGCAATTAACAAGATGTACATAGATTGTCTACCCTCCATCTTACTTTAGCAGGGAGAATTAACATTGTCATGACGAATATCATCCCTAAGCTTCTGTTTCTATTTCAAAACATCCCTATATAGATAAAGAAATTAGATTTAATGATAACCTTATTTATTTGGAATTCAAAAAACACACACACTCAAAAGGCGACCCTTCAATGACCTAAATCAGAAGGTGGCATGGATCTACCTAATTTTCAATTTTATTACTGGGTAGCAAACATACACACTATAAAAATCTGGACATTGACACAAAAGATAAACACACACTAGCTTAGAACAGAAATAGAAATGAAATTCTGCAGTACTTCTTTATATTCCTGTCTTTGTATACCAGTAAATGCAAGGTATCGTCAATATACTAACAGCCCAATCGTCCTTCATTCACCAGAATATAGAACCAATGCAGGAAGCACTTTAAGTTAGAGAATATTTTATCCTCTACACCTCTACATGATAACCACCTTTTCCACCCCCTTGAACTTACACAGTTTTTAATGTTTGAAAAATAAATGGGATTAAATCATTAAGAGATTTGTATATAAACAATGTCTTAGCATCCTATGAACAATTAATTTCAAATTTAGTCTGCCATCAACACAATTTTTCCAAATTAGAAACTTTGCTAAACAAAATTTGCCCAATATTCCTCACCTCCCTTGTATTCTGTTCCAGAAGAGACATTGATCAGTCTTGGGGACTCAGAAAGAATTTATATAATATGTAAAAACATTTTAAAGCCCCTTCCTTTTCCAGAGTGCACTGGGAAAAGGATCTCAACTCAACATTTCAGAAATAGAGTGGAAGGCAGCAACACACAGAATTAATTCTAGCTCCATATGTGAAAAGCATTCAATTATTCAATTTAAAATATTTTATTGAGCACACTATCTCACTTAAAATTGTCCAAAATGTTTCCAGGGCAAGATCCAATCTGCGAGTATTGAAATTGAGCTCCAGCTTCACTAGACCACATGTTTTGGATGCGTACCAAGTTAACATCTTTTTGGACAAAACTTTTTAAATGCCTATCAGACAGCCTTGGTGTCACAATCACTCCTAATCCATTAATAGCTTTGTTTGGTGTACTCTCAGATTTGCTTAAAGTGAAGGATTAACAAACTGTAATTGCCGTTACTTCACTATTGGCACATAGACGTATTTTGCTCAACTGGAAGAATCCTAACTCACCTCTTGTAAGTCAATTGGTAACTGATGTTTTATACTATTTGAAATTGGAAAAAAATCTAATTCTCACTTATAGGATCTGTTCAAAGCTTTTTTAAAACCTGGCCGAACCTAATCAATATATTTAAGAATAAGCATTTATATTGGAGGAAAAGACTCCTTTCTCTCTTTACTACTCTCAATAGTTTTCTCTTTCTCATGGGTGGGTGGTTGGTTTGAATTTAGTTTTACGTTTTTACTTTATTAAAGACATATATCATTCCATACAATCAAGTCAATAAAAGATAAAAAAGAAATAGCTAGTGGTGGACTTCCAGCATGTCAAGAAGCCTCTGAGACCAGTCACCATTCAAGTGAAGGACGTGGAAGTTGTGCAGAGCTACAAGTATCTGGGAGTTCACATAAACAACTGGACTGATCTAACTACACAATGGTACTGTACAAGAAGGGTAGAGCAAACTGTACTTCCTAAAGAGTCTCAGGTCTTTTGAGGCATGCAGCGAGCTTCTGGAAATGTTCTACCAGCTCAAAGTAGCCAGTATGGTGTTCTACTCTGCAGTCTCCTGAAGAAGCAACCTAAACACAAAAGAAGCACAATGTGTGAATGGCTGTTAAAACTTATCAGGAAAGCCTGCTACATCACAGGGTGAGCCCCTGGACACACTGGACGCTATTGTGGAAAAGAGGATGATGACAAAACTGGATGTCATCATGAAAAATCCCCTTATCACCTTCAGGAGGCACTTTCTTTGAGCACTTTTGGCCACAGATTTATTCCACCATGGTATGCAAAGAAGCGCCTCTGGGGGTCTTTTCTGCCCACTGCTATCAAGTAATCCAATACTTCCACTCAATGTACTTGTTAAGTTCATTTTTATTTATATATTTACTTATAAATTGATTGATTGACTGTATTATCTGTCCCGTGAGTCTGTAGCCTTGTTTTATATGTTTCTGCTGGCTGTATTCATCTGAATATCCCCATGGCATCAATAAAATGTATCTAATCTAATCTGTTCAATGATCATATGTGCCAATTTATGGAACAATTTTGGTGAAGAGAGAATCTCCAACTGGAAGCTAAAGCAACCTAAATCTACCTTCTAGAAAGTTGAAGGTGCACAATTTGGAGGTTTCCTCTTGTCAATTTCTAACATGTCTAACATGCTGAACCAATTTGCCCCAGCCTACTGTGCCATATTCTGTCCTTGTAGATTAAAGAGTTCTCCTTTAATATCATTGCTGAAGTCCCTTGGACCTTAAGCAGATTCGTTTTTGTCCTTCTGTCTTCTGATCATTAACTCACCCTGTCATCTACTCTTTTCATGACTTTCAGTTCTTTCATTTGTCTTTGCTCCACCTTGCAAATGATATTTTTCAACAGAGGTACACCACAGTTGTGACATGTTCATCTCTACATATTGTATTCACCAGGCAAACATCTGTGCCCTCTTAACACATCGTGGAATTCAGCTTGTCATATCCCAGTTACTTTTCAGTGTCACAACATTTATTGCCACACATTCATTGATGCTAAGGATCGATTGAACCGCTTTATATATAATGGATATTATATGAATGTGTCTGTCTTTGTAGTTTATAATAACAAAGCATCTTCCTTTTATTGGTGTCTTTTGGTCTGTGTAACCCATGAATTTATCCTTAATGAATGTATGCTGGGTGTTTTAGCTGATGTGTCATAATCTTTCAATGAAACAAATTCCTTTGTTTCTTTCCCTTGACCTGTTTGGCAGTGCCATTCACTAGTAAAGGTGTTGTCTGTTCACTCACTCACTATGTTCTTATGTTCATCTGTATCTACAACAAATTCTGTCCTTCCTTTTCTCAGATGCTGTCTTGTGGTGGTCATCTATTTTTTACAACATTAAGCAAAATGATTATTTTTGCCAAGATGCTGATTAACTCATATGTTGCACAATTCCTGTATTTATGTTTATTTCCACATCTACCACCATTTTGTGGTTATTCTGTTGCCCTCTGTGTTGCTTTGGTGCTTTCATTTTTCCAAATAAGTTTGGTATTTTTCCAGTCAGAGTCATTTCTTTACACCAGTGGTATATATTAGTTTACCACATGAAATTGTGTTCTAAAGTGAAGCCCATGTATTATATAAATAAAAAAATGAGCTGGAAACCAAGGTCTTATTATAAAGACAAAATTAAAACTTGCCAAGTATTGTATGTCTATTTTTAAAGGCAAAATTTGTTTCAAGTATTGATCTGTGTTGTAAGATTTTACACATACTGCAAATCAACGTATCCTTGTTGTTTTAAGAAGGTTGAAAAGCCAAACGCAAAGCACTCTTGTGAGACTGTGCCATTTTAAAAGGAGGCTGGCTGTGCAGTTAAGGATATAGGTTAGCAACCTTTTCATAGAATGGGCCAAATATAAATATTTGAAAGTTTGGTGGGCCGGGTGAAAAAGAAGGGAGGAAGTAATTGAAATCTAAGTATTATTATTTATTTATTATTATCAAGTATTGCGTATCACTGGAAAATATAGTTTATTCCATAAAAATTGTTTAAAAAAGTAACATTTAATTCAATAATCAGGATTCCATATGAAAAAAAGAAACATCAACAATTTCTAATGAGAAACTTGATTTTGCATTTCTTTTGTGAGTTTTTCAATACGGACAGATCGATCTGAACAGGCAATAACTAATGTGGCAAGTAAATGAGTATCAGTCAATTGACTTCGGAAATCATTCTTGATAACCTTCATTTTCCAAAAAATGTGCTTGCACACTGTCACACAAGTGCGAGAACGAGGCAGCTAAAGGGGCTTAAGTAACAGTAATACCACATCCGACCAGGGGGTGGCGGGGTGCACTGACTGCCTTTCTCAGTTCCCTGCAGTCCTTCCCCGAGAAATCCTGCCGGGTTCCGGCGCCTCAGAAGACGTCACTTCTGGTTCCGGGCCCTTCGATGACGTCACTTCCCATACGGGCCTTTAAAGCCACCATCTTAACATCAATGAGTCAGTTCTATCCTGGATTCAGTCGAAGGAACAACTCTGTGCTACTCTAAAAGCCTTTTGTAGCCAGGGAAATTATACGGGTGGCTGCCCCAAAACTTTTACATTATGTCTGGCCTCAGTTATTATCACAACACATATGTGCTGCTGATAATTGATGCCATTTGCTTAGCATGGTCAAATATATTCAGATATTTTTCACAATTTACTTTTTATAAAAATTGATGATAAATGTGTCGCATGTGTGATTTTAATTCAGTGTTGCATTGTATTTTCATTTGAAATTTCTCATAAACTTCATTCATGTCAACATCAAAGGGAGTAGAAAATAGCTTCACTTATCATATTTTCGAATTTCTGCAAATCACGATGAGAACTCATTTTTATGCTGCTAACAATCAAAACAAATTCCAGAATGTTAGTTGGTTTGCTCTCTTGTAAAGTCGTAAAGTGTGCAAAATTATGTTGATTAATTTGATTTTCCCAAAGTTGTATTTTAGTTTCAAACACAAAAATATGTTTGCGCATTTTATGAATTAATTTATTTTTGCCCTGAAACTGGGTATTTAAATTATTTAAATGACTTGTGAGGCCAACTAAAAATGCCAATTTCATTAACCATTCTTGATCTCGAAATTGTGGATAATCCAAGTTTTTAATTTCAAGAAACATAACAATTTCTTCTTGCAACTTGTACACACATTTCAGCATTGCACAGTGGCTTAGCCAACGCACATCACAATAGTAAAACAGATGACCGTATTCCTTTTTGTTTCAGACAAGAACTGCTGAAACTGGCGATGATTTAAACCTCTGGATAGTATCAAGTTTACTACTTTGATAGTAACATTCATCACTTCTTTAATATTTGCAAGTTTGCCACATGTTGTCTCCTGGTGAATAATGCAATGCATTTTCTTTATTTTTTGATCAACTGCAAGGCTTTTCACATGTTTTTGGAGTAAAGCTACAGCATCTTTCTTTTCTCCCAGCATTGCAGGAGCTCTATCTGTTATCACACTAACTAGCTTTGATCGATCCTGATTATAGTTATTTAAACATCTTAGTAATGAATCTAGAATATCTTTCCCAGTAGTAGAACCTTTCATAGCAACAGGCTGAAGAAGTTCTTCAGATATGTCAAAATTAGATGAAAAACCACGTATGAAAACCACAAGCTGTGCAAAATATTTGGTATCTAAACTTTCATCAGTTGCTGCTAAAAAATATTGTACACATATGCAATTATCCGTCAAACTATTCTTTATTTCCAATGATATACTGTATCTGCATATTCTGAGTAGCTGCCCATCTGCCCTTGGAGAGGGCCGATACCGTTGGCGACACAATCAAGTCTTAAAGTGTATAGCAGAGACCATTTCACATGCAGTGGCCAACAACAAATATGTTTGCAGCCAGAGAAGAATTGCCTTCATAAGGGCTGGTGAGCAGGCGCAAGCAAAGCAAAAATCAACCAGCCTCCTTTCATCTTCAGCGGACTGGGAGCTGCGGGTTGACCTGGGCAGGCAGCTCAAGTTCCCGGAATTTGTAACATCAACCTCATTGAGACCTGATATAGTTTTAACATCTGCATCGTCCAAGCAAGTCCTTTTGTTGGAACTGACAGTCCCATGGGAGGACCGCATGGAAGAGGCAAATGAGAGTAAGCGGCTCAAGTACCAAGAGCTCATTGAGGACTGCCGAAGGAAGGGCTGGAAGGCTTGCTGTGAGCCCATAGAAGTAGGGTGCAGAGGCTTTGCCGCTCGATCCCTGTGTAAGATCTTTGCCAGGCTTGGAATCACAGGAGCTGCAAAGAGGAGAGCCATTAAGTCCATCACAGAAGCCTCAGAAAGAGCCTCGAGGTGGATTTGGATCATGAGGTCCGCAAAGTGGGCCAGTGCTGCTGGGACACAAGTTGGGGCGTGATCAACCCCGGCTGGGTCACCTGAGAGAGGGTGTCTGATGTTGTGAGACCAGAAACACCCGATGATCTCAGGAAACATCACTGATGATGTGTCCCAGCGCATCCAAAGATGTATCTAAGTACAATTCATTGTTTAACTGTTCTTGTAGAAAGACTAATATTTGAAAATAGGGATTTCTTTTCAGGAAATATAATGTCTGTAAAAGCCAACAGAGATTTTTAGTAAAGGGCTTCATATTTTCTGTTAATAATTCTGAGACACCATAGCTTGCTTGAGTATTGCACTGGTTCTTCAGTTTGTTTTTTAAATATTGCTGGTTGTTTTAGGCCTACTTGAATTTCATCTATTGTGAATTGCCCAGAAAGTTTAAGGATGGTCAGTTTCATAATGTCTCTTTATATTGTATTCCTTATTTACCACAACACTAGAATTACACACTAGGCATACTGTTTTTCAAAAATGTTCAATACAAAAAAACTATGTAAATTATTAATGAAAAGAGTTTACTCATTCAAAACTGATTAAATGCCCTGCCAACCTAATGTCTGATAAATCGTTTCCAGTGAAACATGCTGGGTTCTGTAAGACTGATAGAGCCGTCAGATAAATCGTCTTCCTCAGCATTAATGCTGCTTAATCGTTATCAGGACGAGACTGCCATTCACACGCTGGATGAAATACCTCCTGTTCCTGATAGAGTAGCCAACACATAATATGGTTCTTGTGAGACACCTCTCAATTCAGCTGTCCTAAATTCAGCGACCATCAGTTGACCGCTAGTCCCGCAGATCAGTTCTCTTGTATACTAGTTGGAAACGTTGAGAAACACCACCCTCAGGTACATTGCCGTTGTCCAGATGTCTTCTTCTTTTGTCTTTTTATGGCAGGTGGCAAGACCTACTTATGGTGTATTACTGCCACCAACTGGACTGGAGTGTCAAACAGATTTTTACGCTAAACTTCGCACGTGGCAAAATGCATTTTTGTTACACGTTAGTGACATCATTGGCATGCTTAAAATAAATAACTACCTATCTGGGGTCCGTTCACATTTTGGGCTGTAGGTTGACAACCTTTGACTAAGGAAGTACTAAGTGATTTGGAAATTTTAGAGCAAGTGCTGTTCAGATTAAATAGACTGAAGTCAAACAAATAATATTTACCCTCAAGTTCTTAAGGAGATTAGTGACCCTTGATATTAACCTTTGATGCATATTTTTAAGAAATCAGTGTGTACTGGGGAAATTCGGAAGGACTAGAAAATAGGAAATATTATCTTGTTATATAAAAATTTAACCAGACAGATCCAAGCAACTCCAGGCCATTAAGTTTAATGTGCATCACAGGAAAATTAATGGAAGCAATTATTAAGGATAAGATTGAGCAACACATGGCAAGGACAGGAGTTTTACAAAACAGTCAGCATGGGTTCAGAAGAGGGAGGTCGTGTTTTACTAACATGCTGGAATTCTATGAAGAAGCAACAAATGGATACGATCAAAGTGGAGCTGATGATATTATGTATCTTGACTTTCAGAAAGCATTTGATAAGGTGCCACATGAGGGGGTGGCATCAAACTAAAAGAATTGGGAGTTCAGGGTGCTGTTTGTAGATGGGTGCAAAATTGGCTCATATACAGGAAGCAGAGGATTATGATGCAAGGCAGGCCCTTTAATCCCAGAATGCACTTGGCTAATATTATCAGTACAGCTTCTAGTTCTATTATGTTTTTCTTTTATTGTGAGGTGACAGGAACTACAGATACAATGTTTCTTACATTTTATAAAGTCTGTTTCATGATTTGGGCAGGGTGTGATCCTTGGCTCTTGTTTTTTCTCTTTTTCTTGTTTTAAAGTGTTGTCTTTTAGGTATACTTTTTCAAATGATGATGTTTTCAAATATGTTTTCTTTCGTTTGGTATTGTATCATTCTTTAATTAATATTGTCTTGTTTAGTAACTATTTCATAATATTTACTAGTTCTGATAGTCTTGCAGTGTGTAAGTGGTAAGTACCTACCAAAAATGGTCCAAGGAAGGACAACTGGTGAACTGGAGATAGGGTCATGGACACATGAAGACCAAAGGCTAGCCCATCTGGTCTAGTCCCACTGATGAGGTACTGTAGCACAAATTGCTGAAAAACGTAATGTTGCCCATGAGGGATATCTGCCAAATAGTGTATTGCGGCTATCTGGTTAAGGCATTGCACAGCTGTAGACCATTCAGAGTGCTCATGCTGACCACTGTCCACTGTTGAAAGTGCATACAATAGGCACGTGAGCATCAGAACTGGACCATGGAGCAATGGAAAAAGGTGGTTTGGTCTTTTGAATCAGTTGTCTTTTAGATCATGTGGACAGCTGAGTGCATGTGTATTGTTTTTTTGGGGAGGAGATAGCAGCAAAATGCACTATGGGAAGCAGGCAAAGGCAGTGTGATGCTCTGGGAAATGTTCTGCTGGTAAATCCTGGGTCCTGACATTCATGTGGATGTTACTTTGACATTTACCACCTAACTAAAGATTATTGCAAACCACGTACACCCCTGCATGGCAATGGAATTTCCTGATGGCAATGGCCTCTTTCAGCAGAATAATGCATCCTTTCACAATGCAAAAATTGTTCAGGAATGGATTGAGGAATATGACAAAGAGATCAAGTTGTTGGTCAATAGAGCATCTGTGGGATGTGCTGGAAGAACAAGTCCAGTCCATATAGGCCTCACCTCGCAACTTACAGGACTTAAAGGATCTCCTGCTGACATTCTGGTACCAGATACCACAGAACACTTTTAGAGGACTTATTAGTCCATGCCTCGATGGTTCAGAGCTGTTTCGATGGCATCAGGGTGACCTACACAATATTAGACAGGTGGTTTTAACATTGTGGCTGATTGGTATATTTTACCTGCATTTTCCTTTTCAGTTGTATATCTAATGAAAGCTACAAGTACAGCTGAAATGTTGTGTCTTTCATCTTTTTTCCTTTTCAACATGGAAATAACCTTTAACCTTATTTTTCATTTGCAGATGCATGCAGATTGCTGACACAGCTCTACACTAGCTTTAATGTTTCATTTGACTTTTTGAGTTCTTCTGCATATTGTCTGAATGATTAACATGTTATACTGTATTAATGTAATGTATTAATGAGAACCTCACATCTTTTTCAGATAGTCTGTCCTATATGTCAGTTTAGATGAGTGTCACAGTGACATTCCTTTAAATATAAAACTAGATGATCTAATTTCAGATGCGCATTAAACAACCCATGTAGAATAACAAGTCATTTAACTGTGACGCTCCTGTAGATGATTATCACATGAGAAGATATGTTCTTCAATTAGAGCTTCAAGATGTGTGAAACAGAAGAAAATTAAAGAAGCTAGCGCAGCAACTTTCTACAGATTAGAGCTTAGATGTGGCATAGGTGAGGCAGTGTGGTATACTGGTTAAGGCTTTGGACTTCCAACCCTCAAGTTGTGGGTTCAAGTCCTACTACTGACACTGTGTGACCATGAGAAAGGCACTTGACCTGCCTGTGCTCCAACTGGAAAACAAACCAAAAGAATTATATTATAAATATTGGAAATTGCCTTAGATAAAGGTGTGAGGTAAACGTAACGTGAACTGGGTGAACTAGCTAGGAAACATTTATTTAGCTATAACTTATGATCCTCTAATTTTAGGTTGTCGAATGACAACACAGTTTTTGATCTTCCTGCAGGTGATTGATGCGTTAGCATTAAAAATGAAGTCAAACATAAAATATCCAGGTGACCTAGGTGGTCAATATTTATCGGTACTTGCAGTGGGAGCTGAGGTGACCCAGTTTCACTCGTGTGAGAGGCACAGCGTGAAGAACAACCAAGTGAGTTCAAGGTGACCTACCTTGAGATATATTGCAAGATGACTTAATTTGCATATGAAATCACCTTGTGAGCTAGATGGTGAATTTCCTTTAACACTCTGGAGGGGGGGATGAAGTAAAGCAGCATAAAATGAAGAATAGACAGGGGAATTTGATAGCTACCTTCATTTTGAAGCTTGTGATAAGTTTTAAGTATTCTGCCCGAAGATGGAATAACTGGCACTGCACTAAGGCTCTAGAAACTTGACTATGACATAAATATTTCCTGAAAAGAAAGGGAGTGTCAAAATCATTAGAAACATAGCACCTAATCTGAAGTGTAAACCAAGAATCTTTGTTGTTAAACGGAAACACAAAGTGTGAAACAGAAACCAGGACTTAAAGAAACCACATTAGTGTCATTTAGAGAGTTATCCATGATCTTGGTGTTTCCTTTAGAAGCAAAAGCTTCCTTGTTGGAATAAGTTCTTTTAAATTGCAGCATTTTAAGTAACCAAAAATATAGAGATATGATATTAAAAGGCGATATCCCTCCCATAGTGATTACGGCGGTACAAACAAAGAATCACATCAGAGAATTATACTTAGCTTTCTTTAATGACAATTTTACGCGGTATAACAGACAAAAGGAAGCCATAGCAAGACAATATCAAGGTATGATCTTGATCTATAGAGTCTGCCATTTTCGTCACTGTGCTGAAAGGTTTTTCCACGTGCTGGTCTTCTCTGGTCTCCAAACATAGACAGTAAAAGCTCAAACCCCACCTCCAACAAGAATAGCACAATGCTCACACTGCAGTTTGTCTCATTCTCCAAACTGCTAGGCTAATGGCTACTAAATGCAGCCTACCCCTGTGTACTATACTTGGTCTGCCTTTATGAATGAATCCATAACAGTGTGCACAGGCACAGTGACATCAAACTTAATATTATAACAAACTGAGTATAACACTTGGAGACCCTTATACTGTCACACTAGTGGAATCCCTACAGATTTTATTTTTTTCTCCAGTCGTCTGGAGTTTTTTTTGTTTTTTCTGTCCACCCTGACCATCGGACCTTACTCTTTTTCTATGTTAACTAATGTTGTCTTATTTTAATTTCTTATTTTGTCTTTTTATTTTTCTTCATTATGTAAAGCACTTTGAGCTACTTTTTGTATGAAAATGTGCTATATAAATAAATGTTGTTGTTGTTGTTGTAGTGACTCATGAACTATAACTTGGAGAACCTTGCCGTTGGAAACAGGTTGTTGTGTCATTCTTCTACAAAATGAAGACACCCATTGGGAAGACAAAATGTTTTTGTAGTGAATCTTAAATCATAATGAATTAATAAAATTTAACAACATTTTTTATGAACTCTCTGTGAAGCTAAAATACAAAGTTATTCAACCATTTTCCACCGCTTTTCTGAGACTGGGTAGCGGGGTCTTAATATTGAGGCTTATACTTCTCTTTCCCCAGCCATACTTGCCAACTCATACTGTGGAATCCTAAGGCTTTCCCAGACAATCTGGGTGATATAATCCTCCCAGTGAGCCATGGGTCTTCCGTGGGGTCTCCTTCAAGCTGGTTTTGCACGTAAAACCTCTGCAGGGATGCATCTGGGAAGTCTGAACGTGTTCAATTGGCTCCTCTCAATGCAGAGGGTCAGCGGCTCTACTCTGAGCCTCTCTCGGATGTTTGTGCTTCTCACTTTATCTCTAAGGGATAGTCTAGTTAACCTGCAGAGAAAGCTCATTTGGGTTGTTTGTAGCTGCAATCATGTTCTCGTACAGATATAGATCAGCTTGTAAAGATTTACCTTCTAGCTCAGCTTTACCTTGTAGCACTAAGATGGCACAGATGTATTTTCAGATTCATATTGTGCCCAAGGGCATTTTTATTCTCAAGCCTCCTCTTGCAGTTCAGAACAATATACCATCAAACAGATGAATGACCTTTGACTTGCTCACATCCCTACTCTCATTCTGTTATCTCTGATGCCTGATTTTACTCTTCACCAAACTCGGTGTAGCTCATCTGTCCACCATGAGTATCTGTCATTCTGGTGCTTCTTTTATTCCTATAACAACTAGAAAGCCTTGGTGCCGTCCTTCTGCTAATGGCTAGTATGCTTCAATTTCCTTTCTGATATTGTTTGCGGAGGATGTGTTTGTTTTTATTCTCTTCTAAAGTAAATCTTTCACAATCACACTTTTAAATAATATAAAAGGAAAATTAATATGTTTCTTTTTAAAGTAAAATGCAGAATTGTGCATGACATGCAGCCAGTTAGAAGAAAGCAGATGCTTTAAATGAACTGAAATGAGACTGACAGTGCATAAACATTAGACATCATCCAGATATCACAGTAATGGCATCTTTCAAATCTCATTGGTACTTAGTTGTGCTTAGAGCTCTGAAGATGCTATCTTGTGTTTAGATGCAAATCTTTAAAAGAGAGGTTAGAGGATACATTACATTCCTATTTAATCTTTATTTAAAATAAAACTTTTCACAGTGAATATTATTACTACTTAGTGACATAACATATTGTAATGAATGCTAGCCAGAACTGAGAGAGAAGAGGAGAAACACTGCTCGGGTGTCTGTGAGCTGTCAGAAAGGCCACAGCCATGTGGAGCAGTCACCTACAGATCTAGTCTGAGTGACATTAGTTGGGTATGATCCTGGTTGGATCGGCTCATGGAGCTGGGGAAGGTGAGCTCAGATAGTTTTGCTTCTGACTCTAAGTGTGAGGTGGAGCTAGAGGGGTGAGTGTACAGGTGGTGTTGTAACTTGTCCAGTGTGAGAGAGTAATTTGGAGGTAACAATGTCATTTTGGTCTGCGGAGCCTATTGAAATATATAAGAATTTGTTTTAGAAATTACTACTGAAATGGTTAAATAAAATAAAAGACAAGAATGTACTAGGGGGAAGGTTGATGTATTATATAAAATGTATTAGGAGATGATTAAGAGGTCAGCAGATGTCCTGTAAAAAACAAGATTAGACTGTTGTCACATTCACAGAGATTTCAATGGTAATAGCTGAACCTTAAAGATATAAGAAGAACAACAGTGCAGTAGAATAGAGTTATATTTAATAAAAGTTATTTGGGTGTAAGCTAATGAACCAATCAGAGAAAATGTATGAATTTAATCAGCACTGTTATGTAAATTCAGCTGTTTATAAAATGGACCTTTTCTGACCATTCTGCAACAGACTACTGTGATGAATGCTCCTTCTTCAGCATTTGCTGTAGAATAAACAAAGGATGCAATGGACAAGGTTCCTCCTGCCTGGAACCTGACTAAAAGAGGTTTTTATCAAACCTGTTAATTAATATGTTGATTTCTTCCACACTAGTTCCACAAAACCCAGAAGGAAACTACAGACTAGATATGAAAGGTCCAGGGAGGCTTTTTTATGGTTAGGGTATAGGTGGGTAAGGTTAGGGTATAGGTGGGTCTACTTTGCCTTCCTCCACCGCCAACTCATCTCTCTGTATAATAAGAAAATGTGGGTTTGGTCTCGTCCGATGCGAGAGATGGATGTCTGAAGAGGAGCTCCACTAGCAGTGGTGTTATTTTTCATATTATTTGCTAATTATCCTGAGATATTCTGTATTTATTCAACCCGAGAGGGACTGCTACAGTATATGTAACCACATATAAACATGGCCAACAAGAAGGGGGGTTCAAAAGAATTGAAAATTAAAGCTACACCCAAGCTGCCATCAGCAAGCCCCAGTTCTAGATACGGCCTTTCAGAGACAGACCTGGATCAGATGGGCGAAAGCACAGACTCCTCTGGACCACGGACCACTACATCGTCGCTGGCTGAGACCGAAAAGGTGAGCGAAGGTGCGATCGTGAGTGCAGATCTGGATAGCTCGCCGATTGGAGAAGATCACATGAAACTGGAAAGGGCCATGAAGTCCGCGGCTTCAATTACGCAATTATGCGAGCCTGGAGCAGCGGGGACACTGGCTACAGCAAAGTCTGCTGCTTTATCTACGGTACAAGAAAGCACAATTGAACTATCTGAACTGAAGGTGTTGCTCGCTGAGCTCACGCAAGATATAAAGAAAAGCGAGAAGACTAATGAGAAAGCAACGGCAAAGGCACATGAGAGACTGAAACAGGAATTGAAACAGGAGATGAAACAGGCCAATGAATGGCTGCGACAGGAATTCCAACAGGCAAATGAAAGGCTGTGTCAAGAGGTGCAACTTGAGCTTCGACAGGTGCTGGGTAAAATTGAAGAGCGCATTCAGAAAAACTCGGTTAAACTGAGCACGCTTACTGATCAATTGGAGCATTTCAAGGAGACATTCACGAATCGGACTGAAATGGCCGAACATTTAGCTGCCAGTGCCGAGGAAAGAGCAGTAAATGTCAGTTCCGAATGCAAAAAACTCGGAGAAAAACTTGGAGACAGACTGGCTGCTTTAGAAGATGGGAGTAAAAGTTATAATGTCAGAATTGAAGGTCTGCCGGAGAATAGAGAAAGTTCAAACCCTGTGAAAATTGCCGCTGAACTTTTATCTAAAATAATCGGGAGCGACTTTAAAGCAGAATCTGAGATAGCAGCGGCTTACCGCGTACGCGGATCAAACACCGTCAGACCCCGACCAAGATCTTTTATAGTTCGTTTTGAACAATTATCATTTAAGCTAGAGGTGATGGCACTCCTCAGAAACAAGGAAGATATTATATATGAAAATAACCACATTCTTATCTTCCCTGACTTCTCTTCAGCAACAGCTACTAAACGCGCAGCCTTCTATAATATTAAACAGCGGCTACGGCAAGCCAGTGTCAAATACAGCCTCCTGTATCCGGCAAAACTGAAAGTGGAATGGCAGGGTCAATTCTATGTCTTCGCTAGCAAGGAAACAGCAGAAAAGGAATTAAGAAAGCTGATCCCGGGACTATTCTGATACATAATAGTGAGTCATGGCGGTTAATGATAAAGCAAAGATTAATAATCTTTTGTCTGATCTATTCGTTTTAAAATACGGGTTTTTATCAGCATATATTCTAATATATTCTCATTATTACTTAGTATTACTAGGGCGCTATCTGTTTATGTTTTATTGTGCTTAATTATTCTTTTTTTCTCTTTTTCTTTTCTAATTATTTACTTTTAAATAAATACAGTTTACTTTCCTGGCTGACATGGAAAAGAAGCTTCTCGATCTATAATTTCCACTCTAAAACTCCAGCAGTTCACTCCCAGATAATCAAACAAGGCATGAGCTGGAAGAACTTAGTGAACATGAAGTGGGGGATTGAATAGCAGGCTGCTTGCTGCTTGTCCTAATCGGCACATTCACAGGACAAAACACGCTGATGGAGAGGTGCGAACAGATTTAAGGTGGGCCGGATTTACGAGTTTTCTTGTAGGCTCTGGTAATTCTAGTGTTAAGCCCCAACTCTGTGTCAATATTAGTGTACAGTGACTCTACATCTGTTGTGAACAAAAATGCACCTTTTGGAAATCGACGTCCTTCAATAATTTACAAAAAATGGTAAGTATCCCTAATGTAACTATTGTGCTTCTGAGATAATGGGTTCAAAAAATAATCAATCCATTCAGACACATAGTACAATCTGACACAATTGGATGTCCAAGTTTCAGGAGGCTTGTGGATTTTAGGGAGCAAATCAAATTTTTTAACAGAAGGAACCGTTGGGCCGATTTGATATCTTTTTTCCATAGCACTAATAAATCCTTGTTGAAATAACTATTCCAAAATACGGCCAATTTTTTTACGTGTGTCCTCTTGTAATGATTTCGTCAGTGGCTTATAGTGTAAACTGCATGAAAGTTGTCTATGTGCTTAGTATAAATATTGGGAATGATCCATTATGACAGTCATCGGTCTCTTATGGGCTGGTTTTATTGTAACATCTCTCTTACATCTTAATGTCAAAATGTATTTGATTAAAATATTGTTGGTCCTGTTTTATGGTCTCCAACACTGGCTGACTGACCTTAGATGTTTTAGGTGTCCAGACCAAAGGCAGTATTAAAGGGGTAGATGTCTGCTCCCTATTGAAGTCAAAATAATCCAAAAGCTTTAGTTTTCTATGGTAACAGTAGACATCTCTCTTTAACATTTCCAAATCCACCTCAGAAGGGGTTGGAACAAAGGTCAAGCCTTTTTGCAAGAGAGAAATGTCACTCTCTGTTTATCTAAAAGTTTTAGATAAGTAATAAATGTTGACCTCATGGGTGGAGACCCATCAAACAATTTGCTTGTTCCTGCCAGTAATCTAATACCTGCCAAGCCTCCGATTCCGTCCAATGGATCCCATTCCGACTCTAGTTCTATATCTCCACCATAACACTGTAGGACATATTCTGAAAACTCTGAAGCATAGAGGTTATTAGCTTCCGGAATAAATTCCAAATGTCCCAAGTGCCCCCATGAAAAAGGTAACTTGGAAATGTAAATTTGGGCTCTGAAATTTTCTACTTGCCAATGATGCAAGTTGCCTCGTTTGTTTCTGTATCATCTCTATCTTGCTACCATTATTAATGATGCCAAATGAAAAAATGACTTTACGAATCTCCTCCCTAGGGGTAAGTTTATTCAAAATACTCTGTAAGTGACAAATTCTTGCCCCTGGATAGCTGTTAATTCCAACTGATTGTTTTTGAATGTTTTTATCCTCCCTACATTAGAGTCACCTATCACCAGATATGGTTTCAGGGATCCAAACTCCACTCATCATTTTTATGTGGCATTATGGTCATGTATTATTGGACATTCTACTACTTCAAACGTGCTAAGCAAAAGAGGGGAATTCTCAGATCTAAATGGAGAATTATCAGATCTAACTTCAGTCATCTCCACTGTCATCATTCCATCCCCTTCTGATGGTAAATTATCCCCCTGCTGTCTAAGCTCCAACTCTTTGTATGATAGTTGTACCTGTGTTATCTGTAGAGAGAAGATTTGAACAGTCATATTCATTCTGTCTCTCACCCCTTACCACTTCTAACTGTTCCTACTCCCCACACATTATTTCACAATCTGCCCCTTCCTTACTTTGCTGACCATTATTTTGTTTCTGCTCCTCTCTTTGTAATTCGTCATCATCTATTTCCCTATCAGCCAACCCCATCTCCTCCCTACTCCTTATTGTCCGGGTTTCTGAAGATGAGTACCTCTTGGAGGAAAGTTTTGAAAATGGACAAACTTCAAAGGAATCTTGACTACTCACAATCCCCTCCTCACCACCCAACAACAAAGGAGAACCCAAGGAGAATCGATTATGTGCTTTTACTACATCCAATTCATGTTCAATTACAGACTTTATTTCCATCTTACTATTACCACAATGTCGAGTTGCTCCAAAACCCTGTACTGTCTTCACCTTATTAGCTCCATCACTGGCAGTCGAATCCTCCAGCTCATCAATAGTTTTAAAAATTCTGTTTCTGTCGGATTGACAAGTAAGACAAAGAATCCGAGGAAGAGAAAAGATTACTCCTGGGAGGTGATTGCCCCAAATTCTTATCCAAAGGTATAAGAGATCCTCCCTGAGTTATTCCCAATACAGTATGTATGTTTGTCACTATTGGAACAGTATCATCTTTATTGCTGAATACCAGCTGTGGAAACCCAGGATGGGTCACCTTTCTGGAGCTACCCGTTATTAACAACCACTGTTCTTCAGAGGAATCTGACTCCTGTAATGCCTGGTGGTGCTGTTCTAAAGCTATAACCAATTCCGGGATACAACCTGTAATTAAAAAAGGTAAAAGTCATCTGTCACAGCTGTAGTTTTTCTGAAATTGAGTTTATTTGTGGACTACATGATTTGTTTTTTTGAATTTATAGGATAAGAGTTTTGCTCTGTAATTTGACTTTGATTTTTGGATTAGAGTTTCTCGTTTTGTCATTTCTCTTTCTGATCTCTGGTTTTGACTTTTGCTCTTTCTATTTTTGACCTCATCTCCTAGTCTTTCCTCGTGAAAATGTTGTGGCTTCTTTTTGAAGTCATTACACAGTAAACAAAAAATTCTGGAATAGTAAGGCCAAGTCAAGAGGAACAGTTGCGGCCAGAACCACAAGTCAGAAACACAAAATGCTATCTCAACTAATCTTTTGTTATTCAGTACTATAAATTTGATGTTTCAGTTCTCTTTGGTAGTGATATTGTCCACCAAAAGACACTAAGCTGTGAAATCACTGCCATATTTGTACTGGAAGGATCATAATGTCATTGGTGGAGATGATCACATCACATGCCAATGAATAACATGGCATAGCAAAACAAAGGAAACAAGACAATCAATCAAATTAAATTCTACATAATAAAAAAAAAACATGAAAAGAAAGATAAGTAATAAAAAAAAACCTTGAAAACTAGAAAAAAATGAAATAAAATAACCCACAGAGATCAAAAACAGTAGCATAAAGATTGGCCAAACAAACACAAGCAAGTGGCACTGCCCCAAGATTAGCTCTGAGACTTTTGCAGGCCTTTATAGGCTTTGGGTGGTCCTACAGCTGCAATGTCAGTGGGCCTTGCCCTCCTCAGGTTCAATACTCAAAAAAACAAAGAACAAAAGAAAGAACTAAAAATACGTAACTTAAATAACATACAGTTTAAATAAAAATACTAAATAAATGAAAGATATTCATTGTAAAATAGTCGAAAAAAACAAAAAAAAAAAAACCACAAGAAGAAATCACATATATTATTTAAAAAACAAAAAAAAATGTATTATGGAGAGCTAAAATATCCTTAAATAAAATAGCCTTACTTATTATTTTAATTTTCAAATGAAAAATTATGTTTAAGGAAGAATCTTTATAAGCTGGTTCTTTGGGGAATATTTATGACATTTATGACCAGATCATATAAGACTTCTGCATGCAGCTGCTTAGCCCCACGCTGAAATACCAAAGCAGGAACTGGCTGGTTGGCGCATTGATTGACTTCTAACTGATGGCACAAGAGTAACTTGCCATAACCTGTACCCCTGCTGAATACAAAGCTGCTGCATTAATACTCTATCTGTGACATTAGAATCCTCTTTGCATCTCTGTTTTGCTCTTTTAATGTAGAAACAATGCTGCCATCTCACCCACACAATCATGCTGGAGAAGAGACCACACCAGATTAAGGGACAAATCAACATACTAAGACAGAAAGCCACCTTGTAGTAAGCATATTGAATGAAAGATGAACTGCTTATTATCAATGTGGTATTGAAATTATTTTGACACACTCAATTTATTTTGCTTCAATTTTGGGCACAATTAGAAAATTTTAGATAATCTATAAAAACCTTTTTTTCTGCCTATTGTTGTATTTTGTCCAATTGCCTTGGGTTACATATGTTAAAGAAACAGAGAAGTACTATATTTAACTACAATAGCAGTTAGTGGCAGTGGCCAGGCTGGTAAGAATAAATATACTGCTCAAAAGAATTAAAGGAACACTTTTTAATCAGAGTATAGCATAAAGTCAATGAAACTTGGGATATTAATCTGGTCAGTTAAGTAGCAGAGGGGTTGTTAATCAGTTTCAGCTGCTGTGGTGTTAATGAAATTAACAACAGATGCACTAGAGGGGCAACAATGAGATGACCCCCAAAACAGGAATGGTTTAACAGGTGGAGGCCACTGACATTTTTCCCTCCTCATCTTTTCTGAGTGTTTCTTCACTAGTTTTGCATTTGGCTACAGTCAGTGTCACTACTGGTAGCATGAGGCGATACCTGGACCCTACAGAGGTTGCACAGGTAGTCCAACTTCTCCAGGATGGCACATCAATACGTGTCATTGCCAGAAGGTTTGCTGTGTCTCCCTGCACAGTCTCAAGGGCATGGAGGAGATTCTAGGAGACAAGCAGTTACTCTAGGAGAGCTGGAGAGGGCCATAGAAGGTCCATAACCCATCAGCAGGACCAGTATCTGCTCCTTTGGACAAGGAGGAACAGGATGAGCACTGCCAGAGCCCTACAAAATGACCTCCAGCAGGCCACTGGTGTGAATGTCTCTGACCAAACAACCAGAAAGACTTCATGAGGGTGACCCAAGGGCCCCATGTCCTCTAATGGGCCCTGAGCTCACTGCCCAGCTGCATGCAGCTCGATTGGCATTCGCCATAGAATACCAGAATTGGCAGATGCACCACTGGTGCCCTGTGCTTTTTACAGATGAGAGCAGGTTCACCCTGAGCACGTGACAGAAGTGAAAGGGTCTGGAGAAGCCATGGAGAACATTATGCTGCCTGTAACATCATTCAGCATGAGCAGTTTGGTGGTGGGTTAATGATTGTCTGGGGAGGCATATCCATGGAGGGTCACACAGACCGCTACAGGCTTGACAAAGGCACCTTGGCTGCCATTAGGTATCAGGATGAAATCCTTGGACCCATTGTCAGACCCTATGCTGGTACAGTGGCTCCTGGCGCACGACAATTCCTGGCCTCATGTGGTGAGAGTAGGCAGGCAGTTCCTGGAGGATGAAGGAATTGATACCATTGACTGGCCACCACACTTTCCTGACCTAAATCCAATAGAACACCTCTGGGACATTATGTTTTGGTCCATCCAATGCCACCAGGTTGTACCTCAGACTGTCCAGGAGCTCAGTGATGCCCTGGTCCAGATCTGTGAGGAGATCCCCCACAACACCATCTGTCATCTCATTAGAAGCATGCACCGATGTTGTCAGGCATGTATACAAGAACACAGGGGCCATACAAAGTGCTGCGTACAATTTTGAGTTGCTGCAATTAAATTTTGGCAAAATGGACTAGACTGCCACATCATTTTTTCACTCTGATTTTTGGGGCGTCTTTGAATTCAGGGCTCTGTAGGTTGATCATTTTCATTTCCATCAAACAATGTGGCATCCTTTAGTTCCTAACACATTACCCAGTCTATATCAGTATAGATATCCAGGAGGATTTCTTTTTCCCATTGAGATCCGATGTGTTTTCAAAGTGTTCCTTTAATTTTTTTGAGCAGTTTATAAAAGGTGATAGATGTGATTTGGAGCATTCTGGTTAGGTCTACATAATAAGGAGTCTGAAAGAGAAAATAAGGTCAAGCTAGGAACCTACTATGACATAACAAAAATAATACATAAAACATTTGAGCCAAGGATGAAACCCTGTCTAATCAATAACAGGTGGTATACGGGGCAGAGGCAGCATGGCATGAGTTATGTTGAAGATTAAAGCCATTGGCAAGGAGCTTTGTTGGCTGCAGTTTTGGGGAATGGCTTAAAAAAGGAGACAATGGCTTTTGTCATTTATTAATCAATGGCCCTTTAGAGGGCCACCAACTACTGGAATTGTCTGAAGTGCTAGTCCTTTCCTCAGTTTCTAACACCACCGGAGTTCTTATAATACCATTCTAAAACATTCTTCATTCAACTGAGGTTTGCAGACAGGCCAACACCTATCCCAGCGCAAAGCAGGAATCAAGCCCTGGACGACGTGTTAATCCATAGCAGGGCCCACTCCTGCACATTCCCACATGGGATCCTTTAAGAATCACTGATGAAACTAACCTGCATGTCTTTGGAGGATGTGGGAAGAAAACCAGCACACCCAGAGAAAAATTAACACTGACGCAGGAAAAGTGTGTTTCTCCTTCATCTTGCTGCACTAGTATTGTCACCGCTCCTACTTCACCATGTAAACTTCCAGTATTTAAAGGTAAATAATTTACACGTCAGGAGTCACTACTTTTTTTACAGTCTACCTTGATTGTTTTTAAAGAGGAGTTTTTTTCAGCATTTTCATACAATGTATAGTAGATCCTTTTGAATGCTTAAACTACTGTACATTGGATAGTATTTGTATATTTTGGGAAATAGCTAAGACCTGAAAGCTAATAACTAATGTATTCAATGTTTATATCGTGTCTTTTATAGCTTCAACTATTAATTGATATTTTGATCAAATACCAATGTGGAGTCTCAGAATCCAATCTTGAATGTTTTTTAAGATGTTAAAAGCATCTCTGCAGTCAGCTGAAAGCACACAGCACAGTATATGCAGGCTATTCAATGTGTCACAATAGTGCAGCTGTGTCCCTCAGGTGAAGCCATCTGCCAGTCCCAGTGTACTGAGCTGAAATGCTAAGCTCAAACAAAAGCTAATGGATCCTGTTTTCAGATGTTCCCTTTTATTTTATTTAACACCTTCCTTGGCACACATATCTGCAATCTGCTAAATAAAATCATCAAGTGAAATGTTGCAAAGTTAAAAATAACATATTGCATTAAATGTTATGGAATCAACTTTAACAGGCATAGAGTTTTACTTCTTCCAGAAACACATTAAATGCAATTTACCATCAACTCCTTTTAACTACACCTGAGAAAGTGGACGTTCCTCTAATCACTTTGCCCTACCATAACTCCACTCCAGCACGCTGGCAGACTTCTCAATGCCTAAAGTGTTTATCATGACTTGACCACTACAGGCTCTTACTGCTATATACCTAGCTGTCTTCAGTAATACTGCGTTACCTCCCTCAGTCCCGCCATTGCTTCAGTTCCAAGGTAAAATTCAAGTTTGTGATGGGTAGTAAAGTGGACAATGTGTCTGCATGCAGAAAGGATAGCTTGGGAAAAATAGGGTTCATCATTATGACAGGGACATCATATTGAATCAATTTTTAAATCACAGTGTTTTGTTGTGGTAAGGTTCTTTCTAATCTTTATGATGTAGACTTTAACAGAATTCCTCAAATCCCCTACTCTAATCACACTGTCAGGTACTGTAGTTCAGCATTTCCCCCTCCATTTTACATTATTTGACCCCAGGCAATTGGATGAAGTACCAGAACAGACAAGAGAAAAAGCTATACATTCATTCATGTATTTAGATAGTAAGTTTTGATCTTTAAATATTTTAACCAGTGCCATAAGCATAAACAAATACAACGTGGCTTTGCAAACCATACAACATGATAGTGCTAGATTTGTAGCTTCATGTGACTTATAAACTTGTAGTTATTCTTGATTCTCTCTGGACAGCTCTCTTCTTAGCCAGCTCATTGTCTAACTTTATTCAACTTTCTTCCTTGGTGGCCTGTCCCAGTCACATTTTCTGGGCTCATAAATCTAAAACCCGGCACTCATCTTCCAACCTTTCTTCCTGGAGGGGGAGAAGTCCTTAAAACAATGGCTCTGACAAGTCCACACAGAGTTTTAGCAAAACACCATTTTAAAACAAATAGATTGATAAATGTCTCCAGCCCTTCCCCAGTCCAGTCACTATTCTTATTTATAATCTGTGGGGAGTAAATTACAATGGCTTAATTCAAGAAAGTTGCTTATTTCTTTAAGTCACCAATTAATTCTTAAATTACAATTTACAAACACTAATTTGTAACTGGAAGTGATTTTAATGCAATAATGAAAGGTTACACCTTCAAAAACAGGCTGCAGACACTCTCCAAAAATGTTCACTCATCTCTAAAAGCTGATGAGCCACCTCCTCCTTCTATGTGGACCTGAAAGCTGTGACCCACTCTGCCAATATAAGGTCTGTCCTAGTGACTGACCCAGATTGAGAAGCATCCATTACTTTAAAAAGGTAACTCCACCATTACAAACACTTATCAAAATAATACATATTAATTCTCTGTTACACATTTTCATGGGCACCGTCATTTTGTATCCATCTTTGGATGGATTCAGCCATGTTATCTTTAGTTGCTATGCCTGTTGTGGATCACATGTTACATGACATGCAATGTCATTGTGCCCCAATTATATAAGATGCCAGCACCTAGCAATATGTATCTGAGTGTGGATCAATTTTAGAACAAAATGACCAGAAACAGTATTAGGTAAAAGACCTAAAGTTGATTTTGGAACTTTGCTACTACTATTTATCACTACACCTTTTGGTTTACAATTCTGAGAGAAATGAGGCAGAATTTCTTGAAAAACAATCCAGAGCAGAAATGTGATGAAAAGTCACACAGTGTTAACCAAAAACCAAGCGTAAACATTAGTTCCATAAAGCAAGTGGATCAAAGCATATGGTTTAGCCACAAAATCCTTAAACAAAAATAGACTTGCTACATTAAAGGTTTATACCCACAAATTTAGACTACCAGGCAGTCTTTGTGTTGACCTTTATACCTAATTATCACTGTGTACTTTATGGTCATCCGACCCTGGTAATATTGCAGTTACCTAAACAAAATGTGGTTGTCATAATAAAACAACATGGGATTTATGAATAAATGTATAAATAAAAAAAATATTGAAAAAAACTGATTCTGAATAATTCAAAACCACAAAGTAAAACTAAATAAAATCCTGAAAAAAATAACATAACAGACAGAATTTAATTTATTTTTGTTTTATTACAATGACTTGATTTCTGATTATGTCTATGCCTCTTTCTAAGTAGGACAAAACAGTGAGAATGGTATGTTTAATTTTTGTTTTTCTGGTAACAGCATTCATTTACTTAAAAACTATAGCTATGATTGAGGGTTTTATCTACAGATTTACTGGTTACAATCTTGGCTTGGTCACTGATTTCTTCTTCAGGCCACTGATTAAAATGCTGTCTGCCTTGCATAACACAGCAGAACATAGGAGATGCCAAACCTAGATCAAGATACAGAAAAAAACAGTACTGCTTCACATTGGTGTGTGTGCATGTCCAAGCTAACCTTTCCAGTTTAGCAATAAGGCCTGAAGGTTAAAGATCCTTATTCATGCCATTAAAATGAGAACCGGTATTTTTTTTTTAGTCATGCATTTGCACTTCTGATTCTTCTGGCTTTTCACAGTCAAGGCTATGCAGCACAAGCCAGCTAAAAGCTCAAAAAGTCCAGGGGCCTTTATGTATAAATGGTGTGTACGCACAAAAATATTGTGTATGCTCATTTCCATGCACATATCGTGATGTATAAAAACTAAACTTGGCATAAAGCCATGCACATTCTCACTCCAGCTCAAACCATTGCGTATAAAAATTTTTCGGCTCAATTTTGCAAACTGGTGGCACCCAGCGTTTATTAAATTCACTGAAATTAAACACATAATGTTAATTAATTAAAGGCATCTGATTATAATCAACCTGAAACAATATAATGGTCCACATAATGGCCAAACTTTTTCAAATTCCATAGGTGCTTTAGCGCTGTTACTCTTAGTGCATCACTCAGAGTATTTAATCCACTATATGTGAGTGTGGAATCATAGCTGTACAGCACCTGATCGGAAAGAGGATTATTGGGATACAGCATCAAGCACATGCTGTCTCAGCCATGTGCACAGTCTATTTGAACATCCTCCATGCACTACGGCAAATGCTTCAGAGCCTGTCCTATACTGACCTTGCAGTTCAGAAACAGTTATTCATCCCAAAAACTCTATATGCACTCAATCAGTCCATCAGGTGTTCCTGGTAGAACTGCTTGTACAAGTACAATTACCTCACTGTAAACTTGTACTACAATTGTAATATTGCACAACCTGAGCCACTTTATGAACTATTTCACTGTCTGCACTAGATGCATATGTATATTGTAGTTATGCCTTTATATTGTATATTTTTCATTGTTTTTTATCATATTATTATTATTATTACTGTTATTTAATCATTTTATAGGAAAATACGTTTATGGGGGATTTGCATATTGAATCTCTTTGTACCATACAATAACAATAAAAGAATTCAATTCAATTCAATAGAAGAGAGCACGTATTTACAGATGATGACGACTGGCTTCTAAGTCGATTTAAATTTCCAAGAGCTATCTTCTTGGAGCTCTTGATATCATTTTTAAGAGGAAATGCAGTAAAGTACATATATTACATTATACAAGTACATTTTTAACTTAATTTAAATAATGTATACTGTTAATAATTAAATGCTCAGGGTTTGTTCCTGCTTTGTGCTGTACGCTTGCTGGGTCTGGTACGACCCTGGATGGATAAATGGATGGAATAATTAAACATGTGCTACAAAGATATTTCAATGTTCCTTAAAAATTTTGAAGAATCGGTGTTCTAAGCTTACAGATGGTTTTACATTTATTAAAGAGCTGATTGTGTGGCGATTGGGTATTTGGAGAAAGAAAAGGAAGGACAGGAATTGGGGGTTAGTATGTTTGAAAGAGGTGGTACTGCTGCAATAAATTATTTCATTGAGGTCACACACGCAAGCATCTTTCGGGAGGCAGGAAAAATCTGTGGACAGGGCGCCAGCTCGTCGCTACCACTGTGCCACCATGCCCCCATTTTTAATACATGCTTTAATTCATATCATCATGAAAAAGATATTATCAAGTATACATCTTAATATTTAAATTGTTCAGAGAGCTGTAATGTCATTAATGGAATGTAATCTGTGTGCTTTCGGCATAAGAGAAAGTTTGTTAAAGAAGCACATAGTGATTAACATACATAGCGTACATAGAAGAACACATACAATACAAAGCATTTAATGTGTTACTTTAGTTATGATGGTATTTGAGAAATTAGTAAATTAAATGATTTTAAAAAGTTTATGACGTTCTACTTTAATGACAAAATAAACTATGTGATTAAAATGGAAATTTCAAGATTAAAGTTGACATTTTTAACATTTTTTTCCCACTGTGTCCCTGTTTTGTTTTTCTTTTCTCTGTACCCCAGTAAGCTTCCATATGACACTCAGACAGTGGTCTACGACTCACGTTTTCATGGCAACTTTGATATCTGACCACTTTTTTTTTTTATTTTGGGCACTGTGCGACTTTGTAAACTTGACCTTTCGAGTTTCTCCACCACTCTCTGTCGCTCAATCAACTTCCTTTTGTTGTTTATACCGTCTATTACCGCGAATAATAGACATTAGTCTGATCAGAATTGTGCCGATTGGCATCTTTATTTTCACCCACCACTGGGGAAGGGCGCTTGACTGCAGTAAACTTGAATAAGCTATCGAGGGAGACTACATATTGTCTTTCTACTTTGTGAAAAAGAAGTTAACAGTATGATGCTGTTCTGGTGGAGAAAGAACAGTTTTGCATATAGAAAATTTATTTTAACATTTATTTATAATCCTTACACTGTCTAGCAAACAACCGTCCACTTCTGTTTAAGTTTTTCTGAGTGTGTAGTCTATACATTCTTCCTGTTGTAGAACAAACTGGGCATTGCCCATTCTTCTAGGCTTTTAGTGGCACAAAAGGTCTGTTAAGATAGCAGATTTTACAGGGATTTAGAAATGCAGCTTCACTTTCCCCAAACCTACATTTCAGAAAGTGGCTGAACTGTACACAATAGCATTCTGTACTTCATCTGATAATAAAGGTGTAAAGCAGAGCTGAACTAACATCTTTTCTGTGTGCACTCTCAAACTAGAAGGCGCAAATGGATACTCAATTCTGAGCAAAGAGCTAATGAGTGACAATTGTGATGGACAAAGTAGCATGCCTATGAGCAGACACTAATTTGTAACTGCAAGTGATTTTAATGCAATAATGAAAGGTTACAACTTACTTCAAACACAGGCTGCAAACACTCTCCAAAAATGTTCACTCATCTCTGAAACCTAAAAGCTGATGAGCCGCTCTCTCCTTTTTTGTGGACCTGAAAGCTGTGACCCACTCTGCCAATATAAGGTCTGCCCTAGTGACTGACCCAGACTGAGAAGAAGCCATTACTTTAAGAAGGTAGCTTCACCATCTAAACTCTTGTGACAGAAAGATGTTTTTCCCTATGAAGTTGGAGTCGACACAGCAAAGAGCCTATCTGAGAAAAGCACAGAAAGAATCACATTTCAAAAAGAAAGAGTGTACTCTAATGCAAGAAGAAGCATCCACTTGAACAACATCAAGCACAATAACTCGACACATTGAACATTATCCTTAACACTAGAATTACCAGAGCCTACGAAAAAACTTGTAGATCTGTCCCACCTTAAATTGATTCTCACCTCTCCATCAGCGTCTTTTTGTCCTTTAAATGTGTTGATAAGCAGCAAGCAGCCTGCTATCGCATCCCCCACCGGCGCACAGTTTTCTTAGCTCAAGTCTGTTTACCTGCATGTCAGTTGCTTGGAGTTGTATAGAGTGAGAAGTCAAGCAAAATCAAACCTTTTATAAATACTATATCATTATTTGGAACACATACATTTCATGTGTGTTCTGTGTCTACAACAATCTATGTACAGTAAACACATAGTTAAAACAGAAACGTTTTTCATGTTTTAGTAATAATTGATAAAATGTAGACATGAAGTGTATAATGTGTTAAGCCTGAATTCCAAATATCAAACACTTTCACAAAAGGTACAAATATAACAGAACAAGTGCGCATTAGGGTGCGACATTGACATGCATTTGCTACGACTGCTAAGGTGGTGTAACGGTATCAACTGTTCAACTGTTGACTAGTAATCAAAACCTCACAGGTTTGATCCTGGATGAGTCCGTTTTGAGAAGTGAACTGCTCTTATTCTTACTATTTTAGAATAAAAACATACATTTAATTTCAGTCTGTAACAGCCGGTGTAAAAGTATGATACTCATAAAAGGTTAGCTTTGTTTTTTTTTTTTTTTTTATTCAGTTTTTATTTTCTCAGTCGTGTTCACAATCCCACTTACCCCCCTCGTATTTGACACTGCTGTTTTCACATAAAGACACGCTATAACAGAGGTGAACTCAGATCATGATGACTGTTCTACATCGGAGCAAGAATGCACTTTTGCCATCGCTATACTTTGTATATGTACACGGGAAGCTCTGCACTCTACTTGTGACTTTACGCTGTAGGAAGTAAGTAAATAAACCAAGGTAAATAAGTAAATAACATTCAATCTGGCTCTTATATACAAAGTACAGCGACGGCAGCTTCCACCTGCAGCTATAGACTCTTCAGTACGCAAGCAACTCTACACGCTAGTGTTTACATCTGGACGGTGTATGTGCTCCAAAAAAAAAAATGTTCTTGCAGGTCTTTGGAAGTGATCTGTGGGTTGTCTGTAACCGTTCTCACAATCCTACACATATGCCACTCCTATATTTTTCTTGGCCTGCCAGACCTGGGTTTAACAGCAGCAGTGCCTGTGGTCTTCCATTTCTTGATTACATTCTTTACAGTTGAAACTGACAGTTTAGACCTCTAAGATAGCTTTTTGTATCGTTGCCCTAAACCATGATACTGAACGATCTTTGTTTTCAGATCTTTGGGGGTTGCTTTGAGGATCCCATGCTGTCACTCTTCAGAGGAGAGTCCAAGGGAAGCACAACTTGCAATTGACCACCTTAAATAACTTTTCTCATGATTGGACACACCTGTCTATGAAGTTCAAGGCTTAACAAGCTAATCCAACCAATTTGGTGTTGCAAGTAATCAGTATCGAGCAGTTGCATGCATTCAAATCAGCAAAATTACAAGGGGACCCAATTTTTTTCACAGCCAGTTTTTCACATTTGATTTAATTTCATACAACTAAATACTGCTTCTACTGCTAAAAACCTTTGTTTGGAAAACACCCCAGTACTCAGATGTTCCAAAGAAATGAAAGCACATACTATTGTTATCTTTTTTGTTGAAAGTAGAATAAATTATTATGCAGGCTGAGAGGGGTTCCCAAACTTTTCATACGAGTGTAAGCCTAATGGCTTATGGTACAAAGAAAGATAAAGCAAATAAATTAGGAATCTTACCAAATTATTTAATTAATCACAGGCAAAACTGATAATTAATTAAGCAAGTTAACTTCTCACTTTTACTACACTGTGTTATTCTGGCTTGTACTTTTTCACCCCAAAGCCTATCATGCATATGTGTGCGCATGGGAGACAATTTAAGGGCTCAGGTAATGGTAATTCTCCACCAATCCAGGGGGTGGCACTGTGTGATGATGTTCTCTCTTTTCCTCCATCTGCAGACCGGAAGATTGACAGCCCTCCTCCACCAATGTCACTTCCCAGTGTTCAGCTACCTGGACTCACCTTTTCCTGCCTGGCTGCCATATGATTGGAAAACCCGCCATATTGTGCAGTCACAATAGGACTCCAGTCTGAGAAGACTCAGTTTTATGTTTTCACGCACTTTATTTTGCAAATGAAATATTTTCAAGTATTTGGGATTTGCCAAAATGTGTCCCAACACTCTGACTTTCTCTGTTATTTTATTAAAGCCATTTGATTCTAAAGTTGAAGTGTTCCCATTTCAATTAAGCTGTTCATAGCCAATAGATTTTCCTGAGGAGTGGTAGGTTGCAAGGCTCTCAGTTTACATAGAATTTAAAAATATACAGCTGTATCTTGTCAGATGATGATGATGTTGGAGGATTCCATAATGATATGATGCCAATTATTTTGCACAACATCTGGTGCTTCTTAATGCAGAAACACCAGTGGTTCATAGTATTCCTCCAAGGACTGTTTACCAATTCTTGATAATTAGATATTCTGTTATATCAGACAATCATTTATTTCCATCCTCCCTAATGTACACAAAATATAACATGTGGAATATGCTCAGTTTTAATACCTTCAGAGATATGTAAATTGACATTGTATTTGCCTCAAATATAACCTTCTATCAAAACAGTTTGTTTACTGCATGGAATTTAGAGACTTTGCAACAAAAAAAAAATGCTTGTCCAATTTCATTAATATTTCATAAATATTTATTGCCGAAATTATGCTTGCAAACTGCAATAAAAAGAAGGTTGTATCTCTCTGAGCTCTCAAAAGAGCGTAGTTCTAGGTAATTTGAGACAGCATTGCAAACAGGACCTTTTACTGAGGTTTTCAGCCCTGAAACTAATACTGTGAGCTGTCATATTGCACTCATGTTTATCGACTCAGATCAACTAACTGTACAATTGTAATTGTGAGGAACGTCACCAGGGTCTGCTTGTTTTGGGAATGTCCCTATTCTGCCAAGACAGAAATTGAAAAATTGAAAATGAGTAGATTGAAGAGAAAGGGGTCCAGAAGATGAAATGTTGTTGGAGAAACATTGCAAGGAAATCAATACTAAACCAAAATAAAAGTCATTATTTGAAGTGAAAGATCCTTTTACCAAGAATACTAAAACACCATAAAATACATGCAGAAGTCTTTGGTTTGAATGAAAAGTCTGGGATAATCAGGAAATGCACAGTGCTGATCTTTACACCTTTGCAATAGTGATGTCATGTGATGTGCCTTTCAGGTCATCAATGCAGAGTGAAGTGGCAGTGCGCCAGCCCTAAGGTGATGGGCCCTATTAGTGTTACTGCCGCTGTCTGGCCAGAGATCACATTCTATTTCCTCATCTTTTTTTAATTCTGAATGTGTTTCTCCCATTGTTTATTTCTTTTGTCTTATGAGTGTGATGTCAGCAGGCTGTCATTTTGTTTGAATGTTGTTGTTTAGGTTCCATCCTTTTGTGATGCATTCATGGAGGGCAAAAATAAACAACAGAATTGAGGCCATTTGTACATCTGGACGATAATGTTCTATAAATTGCCAGAACCAGCCTCCACAGGCCACAAAGTTTGAATGCTTTTTCTTTATCACATAATTGTGGCAGCACTGCCAGCCATAGAATGATGCACTGTACACAGAGACAGTGAAAGAAGCAGTAGTGTAGCTGCAGAGGTAGCAGTCTTGATCAGTTGTCTTTCTTCCTGTGTTGATGCTGTAACAATAGTCACAAACTAACAATGACTAAAAATAAATATCATTGCACTCACAGAGTCCCAGTCTTTAGGTCTCTGACTGGCCATGCCATGCAGCCTATTTTTGAAGTAGTGCTTCATGCAGCTGGCACTTTTTTTTGTTTCTGATCTGTGCAGATGGTTTGCACATTCTTCATTCCATCAAGAAGAAAGAAACACCTTGTAAATAGTAATAAACCTTTCGTTACTGATGTTATAATTATTTCACAGGGTCTCATATATTTTCTGATTCTTGGAGGGTCTTTTAAGGTTTATTTTGATCGTCGCAGCTCCACAAGGCTACTTTTTATGCATTCAGCCCACACCTCCTTCTCTTACACATACCCGGCATTTGCTGCCAAGGCTTGAAGATCAGTTTGAGCTACTCTGCACCGGCAGTTAAAATATGCATACTGGTTACCCACACAAAACCCATAGAGCCATTATTACAATGACTTGTACACTATGTGACTGACATGCAACCAAATGGCCAGCCCCAAATGGAACCGTACGTCAGCGTGTAACTGTACTAATTGGGAAAAAAATAAAATAAGTTATTTTGAGGACCGTTTGAGACAAATCTTCTTAGTTTGACTCTGATTTTGTGTTTTGCTTTGGATGCTTAGTGTTATTTGATGCTTTTCTACTCCAGACTACACTCTGTACACGCTGTTCTGGTTTGGACTGTATTTTATTGATTTGGTGTTGTTTAATTTTGCTGTTATGGTTTATGTTAACATAAATAATACTGTTTAAACTTATCTGCTTTGTTTCTTGTATGTACATCCTAGGGAGGCAGGTCCATCTAATTAGGCTGCAGGGTACTGGCTACTGAAGGGGAAGGAGCCTGAGCTAGTGCGCGAGGTCGAGAGGTTCCGGCTAGATATAGTCGGACTCACCTCAACGCACAGCTTGGACTCTGGAACCAATCTTCTCGAGAGGGGCTGGACTCTCTACCACTCTGGAGTTGCCCCTGGTGAGAGGCGCCGAGCAGGTGTGGGCATACTTATTGCCCCCCGACTCGGAGCCTGTGCTTTGGGGTTTACCCCGTGGACGAGGGGTGGCCTCCCTCCGCCGGGTGGGGAAGGGTCCTGACTGTTGTTTGTGCGTATGCCAACAGCAGTTTGGAGTATCCACCCTTTTTGGAGTCTCTGGAGGGGTTGCTAGAGGGCATACCTTCTGGGGATTCCCTCGTTTTGCTGGGAGACTTCAATGCTCACGTGGGCAATGACAGTGAGACCTGGAAGGGCGTGATTGGGAGGAATGGCCCCGATCTGAATCCGAGCGGTGTTTTGTTATTGGACTTCTGTGCTCGTCATGGATTGTCCATAACGAACACCATGTTCAAGCATAAGGGTGTTCATATGTGCACTTGGCACCAGGACACCCTAGGGCTCAGGTCGATGATCGACTTTGTGGTGGTGTCGTGGACTTGCGCCATATGTCTTGGACACTCGGGTGAAGAGAGGGGCGGAGCTGTCAACTGATCACCACCTGGTGGTGAGTTGGCTTCGATGGTGGGGGAAGATGCCGGTCAGACCTGGTAGGCCCAAACGTGTTGTGAGGGTCTGCTGGGAACGGCTGGCAGAGTCCCCTGTCAGAAGTAGCTTCAACTCCCACCTCCGCAGAACTTCAACCACGCCCCGAGGGAGGTGGGGACATTGAGTCCAATGGGCCATGTTCCGTGCCTCTATTGTTGAGGCGCTGACTGGAGCTGTGGTCGCAAGGTGGTCGGTGCCTGTCGTGGCGGCGATCCCCGAATCCGTTGGTGGACACCGCGTGAGGGATGCCGTCAAGCTGAAGAAGGAGTCCTATAGGACTTTTTGTCCTGTGGGTCTCTGGAGGCAGCTGATAGGTACCGCAGGCCAAGCGAACGCTGCTTCGTTGTTGCTGAGGCAAAACTCGGGCATGGGAGGAGTTTGGAGAGGCCATGGAGAACGACTTTGGACGGCTTCGAGGAGATTCTGGTCCACCGTCCGCGTCTCAGGAGGGGAAGCAGTGCAGTGTCAACACCGTATATGGTGGGGATGGTGCGCTGCTGACCTCGACTTCGGGGCGTTAGGGTCGGTGGGAGGAGTACTTGAAGACCTCCTCAATCCCACTAACATGCCTTCCAATGAGGAAGCAGAGCCTGGGGACTCTGAGGTGGGCTCTCCCATCTCTGGGACTGAAGTCACCGAGGTGGTCAAAAAACTCCTTGGTGGCAGGGCCCCGGGGTGGATGAGATCGCCGAGTTCCTTAAGGCTCTGGATGTTGTAGGACTGTCTTGGTTGACACGCCTCTGCAACATCGCATGGACATCGGGACAGTGCCTCTGGATTGGCAGACCGGGGTGGTGGTCCCCCTCTTTAAAAAGGGGGACCGGAGGGTGTGTTCCAACTATAGAGGGATCACACTCCTCAGCCTCCCTGGAAAAGTCTATTCGGGGGTTCTGGAGAGGAGGGTCCGTCGGATAGTCGAACCTCGGATTCAGGAGGAACAGTGTGGTTTTCGTCCTGGTCGCGGAACAGTGGACCAGCTCTTCACCCTTAGCAGAGTCCTGGAGGGTGCATGGGAGTTTGCCCGACCGGTCTACATGTGTTTTGTGGACTTGGAAAAGGCATTCGACCGTGTCCCTCGGGAATCCTGTGGGGGTGCTCGGGAGTATGGGGTACGGACCCCTGATAAGAGCTGTTCGGTCTCTGTACAACCGGTGTCAGAGCTTGGTCCGCATTGCCGGCAGTAAGTCGAGCCTGTTTCCAGTGAGAGTTGGACTCCGCCAGGGCTGCCCTTTGTCACCGATTCTGTTCATAACTTTTATGGACAGAATTTCTAGGCGCAGCCAGGGTGTTGAAGGGGTCCGGTTTGGTGGACTCAGGATTGGGTCACTGCTTTTTGCAGATGATGTTGTCCTGTTTGCTTCATCAGGCCGTGATCTTCAGCTCTCTGGATCGGTTGCAGCTGAGTGTGAAGCGGCTGGGATGAGAATCAGCACCTCCAAATCCGAGAGCATGGTCCTCAGCCGGAAAAGGGTGGAGTGCCCTCTCAGGGTTGGAGGAGAGATCCTGCCCGAAGTGGAGGAGTTCAAGTATCTCGGGGAATAAGCGGAAGAGAATGGATGGATGGTACTGGCTACAACTGTATTTAAACCGAATATGAAGCGGGATGAACAGCTTCAGTATTGCATTTATGTGGAGTCCTGGTTTTGTGATTTTTTTTTCTTTGCTTCGTCCATAAGATACTTTTTCTGTTTTTGTGATCTATTGTATTTGTTGATTTATATTTTGCCTTATTCGCAAAACATATGTTTACCATTCTGTTCTACCTTGTGGCTGAGATCAGGAATCAGCATCTCCAAGTCTGAAGAGAGCGCACATTAAGATCTCAAGGTGCCGGTCTGTTTAGGATTCCAAGGATTAACAGTGGGATGTTGGGCTTTTAGTTACAGGGCCCCTAAACTGTAGAATGGTCTGCCTGCTACTATAAGAGGTGCCTCTCCAGTCTCAGCTTTTAAATCCCGGCTGAAGACTCACTTCTTCAGTTTGGCATACCCTGACTAGAGCTGCTGATTAACTGTACAGACTGCATCTCTGTTGTTACTCATTAACACTAAAACATAAGTAACATGATAATTATAATTGGATACTTACCCTCACCTCTTCTGTTTCTCTCATGGCGCTGAAATGTGGGACTTGGTGCCATGGCCCACCTGCCTGCATAAGGTAAAGTCATCCCTAATGGAGGATCGCAGGAATCATGGGAAAGAGGGGTCCTTTCATTGGATTGACTGGCCCAGCACTATTTCAGCTCTGGAATGGCCAAATGGGGGAGGCAGCTTGATGGATGAGGTCTCCAGGACTCTAAACAAATCCAAATCATATTATGGTGATATCATCTACTGTTAAATTCTGCTACGTACTTATAAAATTTTTATTTGTATACTGTATTGAGGATTTGTTCTGTTCTGTGTATTGCATTGCATTGCATTGACATCCTTCTTTTTGACACCCACTGCACACTCAACCTACCTCGAAAGGGGTCTCTCTTTGAACTGCCTTTCCCAAGGTTTCTTCCATTTTTTCCCTACTGGGGTTTTTTTTGGGAGTTTTTCCTTGTCTCTTAGAGAGTCAAGGCTGGGGGGCTGTCAAGAGGCAGGGCCCGGTAAAGCCCATTGCGGCACTTCTTGTGTGATTTTGGGCTATACAAAAATAAATTGTACTGCATTATTGTATTGAAGTTATGGTTCTCTCTCAGAAAAGAGTGTATTGTTCCCTCCAGGTGAGGCAGAAACAACTGCCCTTAGTGGAGGTTCTTGAGATCTCCTTCACGAGTGACGGGAAAAAAGGAGCATGAAATTGGATTGGTGCAACAGCAACTGTTCTGCAGGTGCTGTACCAGTCCATGGTAATGAGTCTAAAGACAAAACTCTTGCTTTACCATTCGAGCTACATCTCTGTGGTGACTTGTGGTCATGAGATGTGGGTAGTGACCCAAAGAATGAGATTGCGACTGTAAATAGCATAAATGAGATTTCTTTGCAGGGTGTCTCGGCTAACACTCCATGATAGAGTGAAAAGCTCAGTGATTCAGGAGGGCCTCAAAGCAGAGTCGCTGCTTCTCCAAATTGAAATTTGCTATTTGAGGTGGTTGGTGCATATCATAAGAATACCCTTTTGGTGGCTTCCCTGAGAGTTGCTTTGGGCAAGTCCCGCTGAGTAGAGACCCTGAGGCAGATCCTGGACATGCTGATGGGATTATATCTCTCAAGCTGGCTTGGAGGTGGATTCTATAGCTGGTGATAAGGAAATCTGGTCTGACCTGCTAGGCCTGCTGCTGCTGTCATCCTCACCAGGGAAAGTTGATGAGATCTTCAAGGAACTTTGTTTTCATTTTGTGCAGAGGCCTTTCTTCTTGATATTTGAGAACATTTTTAAGTTTTAAAGCATATGTTCCACTCTGGCCCTATGCAAGCTATAAAGGCTTGAGGTGAAGCCTATCCAGTAGGCCTAATTGCCCAATTGCTAATTTGGTCTTTTGTGTGGTTCTTTCGGAGGCCTTTTTGAGATTGTGGTGGCACGGATTACAACACTCCGCTGCTCCTCTACCTTTGCCTTGTGTATTTTAAATTTTTCAACTACCAAGCTGTAAGAGGTTTTTGAGGTCTCTGTGGCATTAGCCTACTTAACTGCTGTGTTCTTTTGGCATCATCTCACTTCTGAGATTTTTTGTAAGGTGGTTTCTTGTTTTGTCGTTCCTGTCACTTTTAGATCCTGGACAGTCTGAGGCACATTGAAACAACAGGTATGGGCCAATCATTCAACAAACACATTTTGTTGATTCAGATTTTTCTACAATATTTTCATGCAAGACTGAATTCTGGTTCCCAAAAGAACAAACCTCAACAGTAAATTGCCATATTTAGTCACATGGTGAGGATCTTTCCTGTTACTGCTTAAATATGTAGCAAATGTGCTCAGATGGTGAGAAATGAGATGCAAATAGCTGTGAGTTCATTGAAGTGATCCTGAACTTCATTTGTTTTTGAAGATATGAGCTGAGATTTGCATACTTAAGGCAAAAAAAATGATTTTTTTTATCTTAATATGCCCCAGGAATAAGAATAAACAAACTGGGTCATGTGCTTACAACCCATTTAAAGCAAGGCTATTCGTCTTGTATACGTGGCCGACATCTTTACCTGACTCAACTTGCAAGATGAGGATTCTTACTATTTTTAGAACTGAAGCACACAGTGAGCTACAGGCAGGGATTGAACTGGCAGCCTTGGGGTTTAGAGTAAAACAATTTATCTGCTTCAGCATGTTGCCAGCTTACTACAAATTTACATTATATTTACATTTATTTGTTTAGCAGACACTTGATCCAAAGTGACATACAAAGGAGGTCAACATAATTGAGTAATCTTAGTCTAGGGACCATTTTGATAAGTGTAGTAGAACAGGTAACAAACGTTGGTCACCTCAATTGAAGAGCCATAATTCTAGAATAACACAAAAAGATCAATTAACAATATTACATATCAACTGAGGAAAATTATTCATTAACAATATGATGGATTTTCAAAGAACACTGTGGTTTTCAATTGTTTCTTAAACACATTAGAAGAATCAGAAGTTTGGGTGGTGGTGGGCAGCTCGTTCCATCAACTAGGAACCACATATGAAAAGTTTCCTGATTGAGATTTAATACCATGCAGGTGCTGTTCACTGGCAGACCAGAGTGGGCAAGAAGGAGCGTAGAACCTCATAAGTGTCTCCATATGCACAGGTGCTGACTCATTCACTACTCTGCAGGCAACAATCAAGAATTTCAACTTAATGTGTGCTGCTTCAGGGAGCTAATATGGTGATTTGAATAGACATGCTCCCATTTTGGCTGCTTGAATACAAGATGGGCTGCTACATTTTGGACAATCTGCAGTGGCTTGATAGCACATGCAGGTCCTCCTGCTAGTAGTGAGTTGCAGTAACCCAGATATGACAAGACCAAAGCTTGGACCAGAAGTTGCCTACTCAGTCAGATAACATCTGATTTTGTAAATATTATTCTGAGTATTGAAATGTGGTCAATGAAAGATAGCTGCTCATCAGTCAGAGTCCCAAGGTTGCTTACTGACTTGGCTGGTGTTAGTGACAATGAGCCAAGCTTACAAAGATGGGGACAGGCTAGGCGGGATAACAAGAAGCTCTGTCTTTGTCATATTATGCTGCTGATGTTAATTATTTATCCAGGTTGAAATATCAGTAAGACATGCAGAGTCTCTTACCAACACCATGTTGTTGTCATGATGGAATAACAGGTACTGCTGTGCATTATCATCATAGCACTGATATCAGAAACGATGGAATTGGGTGATGGGGCCCAGTGAGGTGGTGTAGAGAGAAGAGTAGAAGACTCATCACTGATCCTTGAGACAACTCTGGCCATGTTTCATGAACTCTTGACATTTCTCCTCGCCAGGACACATGGTGGTATCAGCCCAAGATGTAGGATTCAAACCATTTGAGAGCAGCTTCAGAGATACTGTGGTGGTAAGAACAATCTCATGAATGATTGTGTAAAAGGCACAGGAGAGATCTAGAAGGATCAGGACCAATGCCATCTTGATACCTCTAGATAGCTGTCTCAGTAGACTGGCTCATTTCAAAGATAAACTGGTTGGGATTGAAACAATCCATTCTGTACAAGGAAAGAAGAGACTTGGGTAGACACAGCGTACTGAAGTGTTTTGGAAAGAAAGGAAAGGAGAGAGACAGTCCTGTAATTGCTTAAGTGGGATGGATCGAGTGGTGTGTCATTGAGGAGAGTTATCTGAGCGTGTTTAAATGTGGTAGGAAAGGTACCTGAGCTGAGTGAGGGGTTAATGATGTATGCAATTGAAGAAATACATTAGAAAGAGCATGAAGGTGATTTGAAAAGATGGAGTCAAGTGGACAGGTAGTGGGGTGATTGGAGAGGAGGGCTGAAACATCAGTGGTAGCGAGTGGTAAGAATTTGGAGAATAATGACTGACAATGTTGAAATTAATTGACTACTGACATATAATACACCCACTCCACGCCCAACCTACCTGGAAAGGGGTCTCTCTTTGAACTGCCTTTTCTGAGGTTTCTTCCATTTTTTCACTACTGGCGTTTTTTTGGGAGTTTTTCCTTGTCTTCTGTGAGAGTCAAGGCAGGGCCTGTTAAAGCCCATTGCAGCACTCCTTGTGTGATTTTGGGCTATACAAAAATAAATTGTATTGTATTGTATTGTATATAATAGCAGCCACCGTTTCCAGGAAAAAGACAGCACAATCATCAACTGTCAAGGAGGTCATTAAAGGAAGTGGAGGAGGGTTAAGAAGGGAGGGAAAAGTGAAAACAGAGAGTGCGTCTCAGTAGTGCTGTTAATCCTGGTCTGATAGATCCTTACCTTAGCATTAGTGATTACAGAAGAGAAGGATGATAGAAGGGATTGATACTTATCCAGCTCTTCTTGAGTCTTTGACTTTCTCCATTTCCTTTCAGCTGTCCCAAGTTCATGGCAGGTCTTTCGTGTGCAGGCCAGGAAAAGAGGACAGGAGGACAGTATTGAGCATCATGTTTCTGTAGCTGCAATTGTATCAAGAGGGGAGAAGTGATTGGGAGGAGGAAGAGCAGAGGAGACTAGGGCAGAGAAACTGGTGGGTGAAAGAGAGTGGAGGGATGCGGTGGTGAGAGTAGAAGAGTGAGAAGAGGAAAGAAACAGAGAGAACTGAGTGAAAAAGTGGTGGTCAGCTGGGTGTAGGGGAGTGACATTTGCATTTGTGACATTGCACTCCCATGCTAGAAATCTTTGAAAATAAACACATTTTTAGCCATTCTCTTGGCAGAGCTCAAGACTGATACAATATCATAGTGAAAAAATAAACAAGAATGTGAAAAAAAGGAAAAACAAGAAATCTGATATAATAATAATAATAGGAACAAGAAATTAAATATGTATGGTATATAAAAGAATAATACTTCATAAGCATAATACACAGAACACAATGATGTTTTAAATACTAATTGAACTGCCATGCTGCCTACACCTACGTATATCCGGCACCTTCAGTGCATTTCATTGGCCAATGTGGTAAAGTGTTAATATCTTTTTAAAACAGATATTAAGTGACCATTGAAAAATAAGGACTTCATAACAACAACATAAGATAACAGCACCCTGTGTTGAACGGTCTACCCACTCAGAGTTGGCACAGAATGCTGCATAACACAGCTGTAATGGCCAGAATCAGATGGGGAAACTCCACAATAGCCATCACACCCATCTTCAAGGTCCAAGAGCCCGCAAGTGTTTACATTAAAGCCTCACAATGCCTGCTAATATCTGCACTCACAATAAGCACAACTGTACTCATAGCAAGTGGGTGGTGTCCTTAATGTGGCAGGATGTACACAGGTAGAAGACGGAAATACAGTCATGCAGCAGCTTAGCCATCTTTGAATAGCCCTTATTTATTGGCAATTCCATGTTTGCCTAAAAGGAAGACCTAAAGTCAAACAAATGCAAAAACACAAAATCAATGAACAACAAAGAAATAGTCAAAAATCAGACAATAGGAATCACAAAATATAGAAAGAAATATACAGTAGTGAAGCAGCCATTTCATCTGCTACTTTGTCCCAAATACCAGAAGATTCAAACTTTCAGCTTCAGTGTCAGAGGTCCTGCCTCCCTAGATCCTCGTATCTTACAGATTGGGTCTTTTCCCTCAGCTTCTATTAGTTGTCTGTTTTTTTTATTCTTGCTAAATGTAAAATATTATTTTTGTGTCTTCTGTGTTATTTCTGTTGATTTCATTTGTGACTCTGTAATTATGCTCTGTCACTTTAAATGTTATGTTCCATGTTTTCAGTAGGCGGAGCCCCAGGAGGCGGGGCCACCCTGATGTCACAACTCCTGAGCCCTCACTCTGGATGTTTAAGTTGTATGAGAAGACTCAAGAGCTTGTTTGTTTTTGCTGGAGTTTTGTGATTATTACTAATTTTGTTGGATTTTCCAGTTTTGTTACCTTTTTGCACTGGTTTAAGGATTCTAATTTTCTGGATAGTGCATTAAAGCTTGTTTTCTATGAATTACTTTTTAGGCAAACTTTTTTGCCTTTGTCGCTCTGTTTAGTATTTTGGTCCGTATTTACTGTCTTTTTAACAAATCCTTTATTTTCCATTTTTTATACAGTACAAGCCAAAGGTGTACAGTCTTCCCTTCACTCCCGGACTTTTATTTTGGGACATTTAAGCTTATTTTTGAGGCTTAATCCTGTTTTGAGCCTCCCAATGAAGCCGGGATTAAGCCCATTCAAGTGAGGCCGTTTCTAGGGAGGCAAAAGAGGCCTGGTCTAGCCAGTGAAGGCTTTTCAAGGCCTCACACGCCTTTTGTCAAGTGGAAACCACTACTTCATAACAGGTTCCACATACAGACCATACGTAGCATAAATTAAAGAGCTAGACACCACAGAACTTACTTTACTAATAAACACAAAATTATCCATATACCAGTGAGAGTCAGGGTTAACACCATTCCTCAGATCCATCATAAGTAACTGATTCAATTTGTACCTCCAGGTGTATCAGCATAGAGAGCCGCCACATATTGGGCAAGAACAATCTTGGGCCCCAGAAAAGACTGGATAATAAAAGTAGACTTAAACCAACAGCTGAGGTTCCCCATTGGGTCTGGTATAAATGCTTCTGGGCTCAGCATTGTCATTTGGTGGGTGCAACAAATGAAAGTTGTTTTTGTTAAACTAAGAGTTCCCCGGGAATTAAAAATGGAGGTAGCCCACAAGAAGAAGAAGAAGGCCAGATGTATAGAGTTGGTGAGTGTGTGCAGGGAGAGCAGAAGGCATAAACTTACCCTGTGGTGGTTGGCTGCTGTGATTCCTTGGGCTTTTCAGCCAGAAGTTTCTGAAAGGACAACAGACTGGCAGGAGGCAAATTGAGAAAGGTACTAAAAGAAATGGTATAAGTTTCTGGCTTTGGGTAATGAGGAAAGACTAAAGCTGAAATTACTAAGGAGGCTGAGACGTGTGGTATGAAGCAACAAATCATCTACGTCCAGTTGCAGAAGTTGGCAGGGAGACATCCATAACCTTAGCCTCACCACCCAGAGATATTGCGGATTAGAGAGGCGAAACATCTGAGAAGGGTGGCTCCCGGCTAACGTCCCTGAAGCTGGGAATGTGGCACATGGCACAAATGCGACAGTTTGCTGTACTAGATGATATATGTGCTATATAATTTAAATGTATTATTATTCTTATGGTGCCTGTAAAATGGTCTGGTATTTGTGAGTTCTCATTTGTGTTACAGAGCCATTTCTCTGTTTTGCATTGGTGTTAATTAAAGCAGAGCCACATAATGAATGAAGGAATAAATGAATGAAAGTATAGGCAGACATGCTTTTCTCTGCCACTTGCAGAAGTGTCTTCTTAAAAAGAGAAGTAGAGTGCAGTAGGGTGACCTACCCGTACACTTGTCTTCAGTAATGAGCTTTGCTTTCCTAGGAGACTCCAAATTATGGCATCAACAACCACAATCAGCAGTCAGAAGGCAAATTGAAAAAAAAAATCTCTGCAAACTCTTGACCTTTCATTATATTTAATGAAGCCTTGGGGATGACAAAACTGGCCTAATGAAAGGTCATGCTCAAATAGTAAACATTCCAATGTCTGTTTACCCAGAAAGTCACCGGTCTCGCTCGAGTGCACATCTGAACTGTGCAGGTTTATTTTCTCAGAACAGGCCATATTTGTCCAGGTGGGCCACCAATACATTTGCTTTTTTCTTTGCTCAAAAAAGTAACATTTGAAAAACAACAAGACGATTTAGAGCAACCTGACAAACAGCAGACTTCTGAAGGGAATTTCACAATTTAAATGTGCCATTAACTTGAACTCAGATCTCACTGCCAGGACTGTGAACTTGTCTGCTTTAAACACATGTGGGCAGCACATGTTATCCTCACTCAAGCGATGGACAGTAAGCTCAAGAAGTAAATGTACATGGCATTTCTCATTTACAACATGAACTTCAAAACAGTGGAGGGCACAGTGGTGCAGTGGCTTGTGCAGCTGTTTTAAAGGTTCTACAGCCGTGGGGCTTATTTTTGGGCCTGGCCATTATTTCATTAGAGCTTTGATGGTGTCATGTTTCCTTGCAGGTTCAAAGATGTTTGTGTTATTTGACATTGCTAGAGTTGAGTACATCCAATCATGGATAAGTGTCTCATCTCAATTTGATTCCTGATGTTAGTAGGATTGGCCTCCACTCCTCATGTCACTGAGGTGAAATATGCAGGTCATTGGAACATTAGAACACCCTAGACGAGAACAGGCCATTCAGCCCAACAAACCTCGCCAGTCCTATCCACTTATTTCTTCCAAAAAAACATCAAGTTGAGTTTTGAAAGTCCCTAAATCTTACTGCCTACCAGACTACTTGGTCACTTATTCTAAGTGTGTACCATTCTTTGTGTAAAAAAAGTCCTAATGTTTGTGTGAAATTTACCCTTAACAAGTTTCCAACTGTGTCCCCGTGTTCTCGAGGAACTCATTTTAAAATAACAGTCTCGATCCACTATACTAATTCCTTTCATAATTTTAAACACTTCAATCATGTCACCTCTTAATCATTTTTTGCTTAAACTGTATAGGCTCAGCTCTCTTCAGGTCAGAAGACAAACAAAGAACATTAGATAATTTTTGATAAGAACAACCTGTTTTGTCATGGAAGGGGTCCTAGGGTGACCCAATTCTCCACTTTATAGTATTTATTACATAGTCCTGACCGAAATGCCCCACATCCCTGCTGTAGCCCTCATTCGTTACAAACCTTTTATATCTAACACCTATGGTGAAAAGGTAGAACACTAAAATAGAAAGGAGAAAATGTTGCAAAGGTTTTATTTATTAGTGGTAATATGTGCAGAATAATGAACAAATTAAACTAAATGTGATGAAAATGCAACTACAACCCATGTAGCATTTCATCTAAGTCCATATCCTTACTACCAGGTGATTCTCTGTCTCTGTCTGACTTGGTCTTTGCTCCTGCATGGACTTTGAATGGAGTGGCAGAAACAGACAGCATGGTCTCTCCAGATATGACCAGTGAGAGAGATGGTCTCCTCAGGAAGGAAAATGTAAGAGAGAGCAGCATGCAAGCCTCCACTTATTATGGCTCTGTAGCCATGACACACCTCCTGGACATTTCCTTAACCTGTATGGGAGTGCAGCAATGAAAGAGCACAGCCAAATCAACCCCCCATGGTTTGTGCTTTGTTCCTGTCAACATTTTCTCTAGTTTCGAAGGATGTACAAATGCAATTTCAGACAAACAAGAAAGAAAGGATATACAGGTAATTAAGTCATAAACTGCCTTCACAAACTTTTGTTCCAGAGTCATAAATTTATTGTCCCTTCAAGTCCAGGCTTTCGGGATTCATATAAGCGTCCTTGTGTTTAATATTTGAAGCTCATACAAACTAAAGCCATGCTTTTAGTAAAGCTTAGCTTTCAGCAAGTCACCTGTAAACTACATCAGAAACAGTCCGGATTATAACAAAGCATTCTTCTGCAATCAGTTACATTGCACATCCTGAATCAGCACTTCATAGAATTTTCTAATGACTCAAGTAAATAATTGCAATATCATCATACACAGCGGTTCCTTTCAGTAAAATGTGCCTTCTTGAAAACAATGCTTCTTTTTATACTATCTTACTCTTTTCACTAAGAATATATACTGTTACCGCCAGGGGGCTCCACAGAGTCTTCAAACCCCAGATTTAATTACAAATAAATATTTTTTATTCACAACATCTTCTTTTTCAAAGTCCATACCACAATCTCCAATGAACACAATACCTCCCATGTTGACTTTTGCCCTCTCCCTCCTGTCTCTGACTCAAACCTTAAAGCAAAATGGCTTCCTTTTAGTGCTAGACTCGGAAGTAATTCTGTAGCCATGGCCTTACATAACATAATGCATTTCTAGATTATACAGAAGCCCTCCAAACCAGGGAGGTGTATTCAAAACGGCACCCCCTGGTGGCTCCCAAGGACCCCAACAGGGTGGCCCTTTGCAACTACAAGTCCCAGATAACCCTGTGGATGTCTAGACTGTAGCCAAACCAGAGGAACACTGCCCCCTCTCATACTGGGGGATTTTCAGAATTCCTCTGTCCATCCGTTATTCTTTTATCCCAACTGGGTTAGGAACTAATAACTCTCCCGGCCAGGATGTGCCTACTCTCACATTGTCCTTTTATTACCGCCTCCTGGCTGAGCAAGCATTCGCCCCCCATCCCAGTCAGGAGGCCAGTCCATTCACCATGGCACTTCTAACACTTACTCTTCTGAAAGCTATTTCTTTCTTTTAAATATCCAGTTCATTTTAAAATGACAATTAACAGTTACTAAAATATGAAATATTATTCAATGTTATACAGCCCAACAAGCTCATTATGCTATTCACCAAATTTCTCCAAAATAATAACATTGAATTGAGTTGTTGTAGGTCTCCAGAGTACGACTATTAGCTACACCAGTGGTTCTCAATGTTCAGTCCTCAGGGCCCCCCATGGCTGCAGGTTTTAGTCCCAACCCACTTCTCTTAATTGGATTCCTACCTTAATTAAGTAAGACATTATATCTCAATTTATAGGTTTTTTGCAACCATCCAGAAATTACAAACTTTGTATTCTATATTTTTAATGAATGAAGCAGGACTTTATATTTGTTAGATGGATTTCTTTAAAATATATATTTTTTAATGTTATAGTTATTTAGACAATTATTTAATAACTAGCTGTATTACCTGTCTAAGATGGGTTAAAATCTAATTATTCAAAGTGGACCCCAGCATTAACTTTTTCAGTGCATAATACAATGCTGTTATCTCTGTTAATGCCATTGGGTATGGGATTCATAAAAGAAATATTAGTGTTTGTGATGCGCCATCTTTTGGAACAACAGATTCACAGCAACCAAACAGACAGACAGACTGACACCTTTTATTATGATGGATAAGCACTCAAGTGCTAACACTGAAGTAGCTGCTCCTTGCAGAGTCATTTCTGCTGCTCATCATTAACTGTTAGTATACACTGTAAAAACGTCAATAACTTTAATGGTAAAAATACTGCAAATGGTGAAAGTAAAATACTTTTTCTGAAAAAAAGGAAAGTTACCTTATGTTCTATTGAAAATTACCTGTATATCTTAAACAATACACTTCATTATTTTTTACAGCAATGTTCTGTAAAATCAATATTTTTCTACCTTCAAAATATGCTACATACTGTTTACTGATACGTTACAGTTAATCGCTGTTAATTTTACAGTGTAAAACTGTTAAATAGTGAAGGTAAACAACTGTAAAATGTAAAACGGTACAGCACTGTTTCACTTACGATCGTGATGAACTGCATACCTCTGGACAGCAGGGATACAACATTTATTTAGTGGACTTATTTTTCCCTGCGTTCTTAAGGCGTTTTGAGGGTATGGAAGCTGATTTATGGTGGGTCATATTCGATAAGCTGGCACACCTGTAGGACACCATACACCATAAAAGCAAACTTTACTTCTCCACCTGACAATGTGCTGTAACTTCCTTAAACACTGACTTCTTTTCAATGTGTACAATTAAATGATACATGTTTGCTATTGGTTGTTGTTACTTTACTGATGCAAACTGTGTACTGATGTTTGATCCAGACAATATTTATTGTAAAAAGAGAAGTTATACCATAGACATAAAAAAATTTTTTGTCACCTTATTTTTTGCGGTAAAATTCTGGCAACCACAGCTGCCATTTTTTTACCAAAAATATAACATTTTTTTTAAAGCGTAATGTAGACTTAAAAATATCATCACCTTCTTTTTTACAATAAAATTCTGGCAGCCACAGGTAAATTTCATGTTATTTGTTTTTACAGTGTAATTAAGAAAGCAAGCCCCAAAGAAAAAGTGAATATAAAAGGAACAAAGTAAGCATGTCAAGATACAGAAAGAATACAAATATGTCTTAATTTCCTTTAAATCTAACACTACTACATTTTTCTAAATGTAAAATAAAAGGAAAAAATAGGTCAGCTAATTAAACAATGAGATCAATTGAAAGTAACGATGACTGACTGATGAAAAAACTGATTGGAACAAAAAGAGGGCCCTGAAGACCGAACATTGAGAACTACTGAACTACACTCCTATGATATCTCCATTTGTCTGAGGTTCTTTGTGTGATTAAAAAAAAAGAACAAAACTTTCTAACATTTAGAAAGAGTCTTCCTGCTCTTGTCTGAATTTCCTCTGCTACTGCTGTGTCGTTTTTTGTAATATGGAGACAATCCCCCAAATGAGGCCTGACCAGTGAGTTCTATGGTTTAAGTCTCACCTCTTTTAACTTGTGCTCCTAATACTCGGTTCACTTTCTTAGTCTGCTCCTTATGCTATCTGGATGCGGACCATGACTTCTAGGCACTTCTCATTACATGTATTTTCAATTTTAGTCTAACATTTTTTTCGTGCTATGTGTAAAAGTTTACATTTATTCACATTAAAGTTAATCTACCACAAGTCTGAATTCCCTCTATAATGTTTTAACTGACTTTAGATAATCTGTAAACTTAACCAGCTGGTGATTTATATTCTTAAGATCATTTTTTGCACATTGTTTTTAATATGGACTTGTGATCTATGTGGTGTTCCCCAGAAACTTACTTGCATTTTACAGTGGCAACTCTGGAGTTCAAGGGCTTCTATGACAATCTGATTAATGTTGTTCTACAACTCAGGCTTCTCCTATGTGATGCTGGTCATGAACTGCCTTCAATAGATGGCGGTTGTGTTTAATTGTTTGGAAGCTGCTTCAAAGGCCTATCGGCATTTGTTAGATACACTACTGACATGGACAGGACATTTTCTAGCAGAAAGGTCACATTGTGATTCACACTTATTTGAATGTGAAAGGTAGAATAAGATCAGCAATAAAGATGACAAAAGGTACTAGATCAGTAGTTTCTGGAAGATCAGTACCCAACAAGCTTAATCAAGCAGTTCCAAGTGACCATTAGTGTCTGCAGTATAAGAATAGACAAGAGCATGAATTAAAAACTATTTTATTAGATCAGTTGCTCATGTGAAGTACATTGCTCTTTGCGGCAGCTGCCAGTTTTTATTTGATTAATGTGCATAGAGATGACATTCAAGAGGATCTGTGATTGAAATGTGCCTCTGTCTGCAAGAACAATAATGTCATCATTGACACACAATTTCAAGGTCAGTTTTTATTATTACCTCTCAGCTGGTCCTTCTACCCCAATGTTTTAACACACTTCATCATGTTTCATTACACTGCTGCTAGAATTATAAGGGCCGGTTTATACTTCACGCTCAGATCGCGTATGCGCCCGCCTCATGGCTGCCAGCATTCATTTCACGCGTCCTCTGAGCAGGTCCTCAGAAATTAACGTGACGCGTGCGCGAGTTGCAGTACCAGCAAAAAGTCGGGGGGCACAGTGTGCTAAAAGTCGGAACGTGACGTCAGTGTCTCTGTTTACTATGTTCATGTGAGATCATATGGGGATCGATGTGCGTGTTTCGCTGTTTGATGAATGGTTCAATGTGGTGAAGCAAAATGCCGACATACAGATGCATTCGTGGTGCTTTTATATTCAAGCGTCGCATATTCATAATGACACGATACATTTTAAAAGTCTCACATACCATCTTTTGTGCCGTCTTTTCTTTTTTTTTTTTGTAACTTCACAACAGCAGCATAATGTATAGCGCTGTATTTGAGCCACAGAGAAAAAAATAAAGGACACGGCGAAAACATGTATTTTGTGATTAAAGTGGAAATTTTGGCTTTAATCTCAAATTGTCCACTTTAACCTTGTAGTTTACTTTATCATTAAAGCAGACCATCGTAAACGTCATCCCAGTTTTTAATCACTACCAGCTTCTTGGACCTGAAAGCAGCGGCAAGCAGCAATAGATAGCCACACAGAACAAATTAAAAGTATGATATTCCAACTCTCTGCACATTTAGAATCTTTAGATTTATACTTGATATCACTTTCATGATGAAATGCATTAAAGTGTGTATGTTACATTTTACATATAATTTTGTTTAAATAATTAATACTGTTAATTACACACATGGGGGTGTCACGGTGGTGGAGTGATAGCACTGGGAGTTATTTTGCTGGTATTTCCTGCTTGTATTCCACACTGTGCTCCGGTTTTCCTTCCAGAGATATGCAGATTTGGAGATTCGGTGCCGCTAAAATGACGCTAGTGTATGTGTGTGCTTGTATTCACCTCGTCGAGTTGAGGCCTCGTCAAGGGACTGTTTCTCAGTCGTGCCCAATGCTTGCTGGAATGGACACATCCCTGGATTGATGGACTTAATCAATAAACATCCTTTTCAGAGATATTGCGGTAAGGTGTCATCAGAATTTAATAGGTGTTCTAGGCAATTGACAACACAGAGAAGCCAAACATGTTCTCACCGTGATAATATCTCGCACTGCCACCTGGTGGATTCCTCCAGATTTACGTAAAGTACGCGCGCAAGTATGAACACTACAACGCTTGCGTAGCAGGAGCGTCCGCTGCAGCATGCGTCGCGTGAAGTATAACTCCGGCCTAAGGCATCATAAACACATCACCACTCCACTGGCTTCATTTCACTGGCCTCCAGTCTAATATCAGCTTACATCCATGGCTCAGCTACTGACCACAACCAGATTACCTCTTACCGTGCCAGCCTGTGGGATGGCTGAGGCCTTCATGCCATTTTAAAAACCCTTTAGTTTGTCTGCCCTCAGACTTCATGTAAACCATGTTAATAGCTCATGTTTTCTCATATTAATTTTAATGATTGTAATAAACTTTGTCTTTTTTGTGCTGACTGTACTGATTGTATTGTCTACTCCCATGTACTATCAGTCCTTACGTTTTGTTCTGTTAGTTTGAACTGGGTCCTTCCTTTTTGTAAAGTGCTTTGTATGTGTGTGCTCTGTGAAAGGTGCTATATA